>NW_026020011.1:444809-639731 GCF_900185275.1 Solanum verrucosum
ACTCGGAGGATTCATCCCCAAGAACTCACGGATCCTTGAAGTGTCAGCTCCTTCATGTCGAACTCCCCTTTGCTGACCCACCTGATTGGCTACAGCTTGACTCAACATCCTAATTGCCTCTCTGAACTCGGCATTAGAAACTTCCCCTTGATCTTGCACTCCCGGTGCATAGGGTAACTCTTGCTCATCAACATAGCGTCTAGGAAGACGCCCTCTACCAACTCTTCGTGGAGGCATGACTATCTGAAAACACGCGCAAGCGCGGATTAAAAGGTAACTCTTTAGAGATCAACTCTAGCGCACGAAATGAGTATGAAAAAAATTGGGAAAACTTCCTAAATGTTGTAGGCTCCCAATTATAGATGTGGCGCGCTTCACACCGATAACTAGGACTCTACAGACACGGCTTCATAGACACCCTAGGACTCTTGAAAACCTGGCTTTGATACCAAGTTTGTCACGCCCCGAGCCTACACCCTGGGCGGGACCGGCACCTGGAGACCATTGCTGGCCCCAGGCGAACCCTTGGCCTGGCTTTCTTAACTCAGCGGAAACCTAACTCAACAGAATAACTCAACGTCATGCAAAGACATAAACAACTTAACTAATAAAATATGGCCCAAAGGGCAACTTGAGCCTTAATCTAGAATATTTACTTATATATATATACATATACACGGATGAGAGACTCAAAACTAACTGACTGACTGACTAACTGACTGTCTATTGAAGCCTCTAATATACTGAGATGGATGTGGGGACAGACCCCGCAACATCCTAATAGAACAAAACTAAGTACACAAAATAATTGAGTCCTCCGGAATACAAGGAGGCTCACCACAGACTCTGGAGTGCTCAGCTGGATCAACGACGTGCAGGATGCTGATCCGGGGTACCTATATCTGCATCATAAGACGATGCAGGCCAACTGGCATCAGTACATGGAATGTACGAATATGTGAGCTGGAAAAGCTGAACCACAACTTAAGCTTGAAAGGAGAACAAGAGATCACTTACCTTGACTCTGAACGACTCATATACATAACTGGACTCAAAGTAAAGCAATAAGACACGAGCCACACATATAAAGCTTGTAAAAGAATGTAAACAACTTAGATCGTTAAGGATAAAATGACAACAAACTCCATTTTTCTTTTATAAACATAATACAGCTTTTGTGGGAGGTTCTTTAACCGACAACCACCACTACGAGCCTTAGTGATGATACAACGTTTTACCTCACGTTGCCAAAGGACCATCCTATACCTTGCCATCGATATAGGACCTTACTTTTGCTTAGTGGATCCACTAGCCTAATCTTACGTGATCATCTAAATAGAATGATACGTCAAGTCCCATGTTGGCGCATGGTTCTTATAGAGAGTCGAGTTAATATGAACTCGTGTCCCCAATTCGGTGCTCAATACTACTCCCAAAAATACTTTGGCTCATGCTTTTAAAATAACTTCTTTCTTTGATTGAGATAATTACTCAAAACTTAGCCCAAAGGCTCTTTTGGAAAACATGGCTCCTTTCTTACTTAAATGTAAATACATTTAGAACTCCTTTGGGAAGTACATAGTTCCCTAATAACTTTGGAGAAAAGGACTCGACTCTTTACTCCTTACTTTACTTAAACTCTTTACTTTTGACTTGACTTGAAACTCTTAACTCAACTTGAGACTTGATACTCTTAACTCAACTTGAGACTTGATACTCTTAACTCAACTTGAGACTTGAAACGACGTTAAGACGTTCAATAACGACTCTTGAAAAGCTTTAAAGACTTGTCTTGACTTGCTTAACTTCTAAGCTTGGTCCTAACTCCACTTGACTTCTAACTTTACTTGACTTCTAACTTTCTTGAATTTAATTATGGATTCAAGGACTTGATTTGGTACCTGGAAGGACCTCATGATGTTAAGGAATGATTTAGGAATGATTTGGGACAGCCAACCTTAAGAAAATAATTGATCATAAATTCTGAAAACAGTGGAGTCCGCGTCCTGTCCGCGACGCGGAGAAGATTTTTGTTCACCGAGGGAACAAGTCCGCGACGCGGACGTGCTCCTCGCAAGCTGCCCGACTTTCTCCTTCACGTCTCCAACTCTAAATCCTCTAACCTCAAAGGTTCCAGCCCCAATCACTTAGAAACATAAAATCCCTCAACATTCAATAGGATACCACTCAAAAAAACACAATCCAATCATGTTCCACAACCCACAATAATTCCAACAACAACAACAAACAACTTTAACAACATAACCAAACCTTTCTTAATGAATAAAAGGGGCTAGGTGTGTGGGGGAAAGGATCACCCACCACTAAAAGCTCACATACCTTGATAGGGATCACCCCCGACGAAAATCCACGATGATCTCCTTGCTTGATCTCCTCTTCTTCTCTTCTTCTCTTCTTCTTCTCTTCTTCTTCTCTCAAAACCCTCACTCTCACTTCTTTTTTATTTAAAATGGTAAAACTGATCAAAATGATCAGCCTAACACATTTATATAACCAAAATAAAAGGCTAGGGAAAAGACCAAAATGCCCTTAATGATTCCCGGACAGATTTCCTTGTCAACTGCCCAACTTTCAAAGGCCCTAACTCGCTCATACGAACTCGGAATTGAGCAAACTCGGCGGCGTTGGAAAGATCGTTCCGAGGGCTATGCAACCATAACTGGAAATACTTCTAAATCGTCATGAGCTATAAGTTACGACTGATCAAAGTTGGCCAAAAACTCACCTTTTCCATACTTAGCCAAAATTTTCCAGATTTTCAAATCCTTTCCAAAAATGAAAATTTCCACTTCTAAGCCTCTTCAATTATTTCACATTGCCGGATGTTACACTAATATATGTAAATACAATTGTTTACCAGAAGATAAGTGGGAAAAATTAAAAACACCTATAGTAGTAACAGGATTTAATAATGAAGGAAGCATGATCACATATAAGGCAAAAAATATAAAAATACAAATATGGGATAAGATATTAACTATAGAAGAAATATATAACTTTGAATTAACTACAAAAGATATGCTATTAGGAATGCCATTTTTAGAAAAATTATACCCACATATAATAACAAAAACACACTGGTGGTTCACAACACCGTGTAAACAAAAAATAGGAGCAAAAAGAGTAAATAATAAAAAACAAAAAACAACAGAATGGATAAAAGGAAGTGAAAAAATTACACAAAAATTAGAAAATATAAAAGAAGAAGACCCTAAAATAGAATTAATTATATTCTCTATAGACAAAGTAAAAATAATTCAAGATAAGTTAGAATTATTATATAGTGAGGATCCTTTACAAGGATGGGAAAAACATAAAACAAAAGTAAAAATTGAGCTAATTGATAATAACAGTATAATAACCCAAAAACCATTAAAGTATAATTTTAATGATTTAACCAAATTTAAGATACATATAGATGAATTACTAGAAAAAAGATATATACAAGAAAGCAATAGTAAGCATACAAGCCCGGCATTTATCGTAAATAAACACAGTGAACAAAAAAGAGGAAAAAGTAGAATGGTTATTGATTATAGAAATTTAAATGCAAAAACTAAAACATATAATTATCCGATACCAAATAAAATACTAAAGATAAGACAAATACAAGGATATAATTATTTTAGCAAATTTCATTGTAAATCAGGATTTTATCACTTAAAACTAGAAGAAGAATCTAAAAAACTAACTGCATTCACTGTACCACAAGGATTTTATAAATGGAATGTATTACCATTTGGATATAAAAACGCACCAGGTAGATATCAACATTTTATGGACAATTACTTTAAACAAATAGAAAATTGTGTAGTGTACATCGATGATATATTATTATATTCTAAGACACAAGATGAACATATAAGATTATTAGAAAAATTTATACACATCATAGAATATTCAGGTATAAGTCTAAGTAAAAAGAAAGCTGATATAATGAAAAATCAAATAGAATTCTTAGGAATACAAATTGATAAAAACGGAATAAAAATGCAAACACATATAGTACAAAAAATAATTAACTCAAATGAACAACTAGACACAAAAAAGAAATTACAATCATTCTTAGGACTAGTAAATCAAGTAAGAGAATACATACCAAAACTAGCAGAAAATTTAAAACCATTACAACAAAAATTAAAGAAAGATATAGAATATCAGTTTGATAAAAAAGACCAAATACAAATACAAAAGGTAAAATTATTATGTAAAAACTTACCTAAACTATACTTTCCAGATGAAAACAAAAAATTTACTTATATAATAGAATCAACTGTGAGTGAAAAAAGTTATGGAGGAATATTAAAATACAGGTATGATGACACTACGATAGAACATCATTGCAGGTATTATTCAGGAACATTTAATAATACAGAAATAAAATGGGAAATAAATAGAAAAGAATTATATTCAGTATATAAGTGTTTATTATCATTTGAACCATATATTGTATATAACAAATTTATTATAAGAACAGATAATACACAAGTAAAATGGTGGCTAACAAGAAAAATACAAGATTCAGTAACAACAAAAGAAATAAGGAGATTAGTATTAAATATATTAAATTTTACATTTACAATTGAAGTAATAAAAACTGATAAGAATGTTATTGCAGATTACCTATCACGACAAAGCTACTCAGACTGAGACTGAGGAAGAAGATACAATCGAAAAAATACTCAAAGCTATTACTACACTTTGTACAAAAGTGGATAGTATGGACAACGAGATACAAAAGCTAAAGACTAATGAAGATAATCTGAAGTCTAAAGCTAGTCAGCAGCATGACTATAAAAATGCGTAGCTACGTCAAGCGGAAGACGGAAAAAAGCCAGAGCTAAAAGGAGACAATGGGAAACTCCTTTAAACCCATAATGTTTGTTTAAATACAGCTGCAGGTACAAGCAAACAAGTTAGCGATAAACAACATAAAAATGTGAACTTAAACCAGCTATTTGTAAAACCATTTACCCAAAGGACACCTAAACATGTGTCCATAGAACCACAAACATCTACATACGCAGATAGTTTGCAAAACCAAAGTGAGAAAAAGACATATAACTATATCACACGAACCTATATTGAAAATATCCACAAAATCCAAACCTATTTAAACCGCAACCCCAGATCAACTACAAAAGAACTAAACCAAGATTATTTGACACAAAAATTACAAGGATATAACAAGTTAATTGCACAACCGAAAACTAACGCTAATTTAGTAAGAACATGTTACAACTACGGACTGTTAAATACCGTATACACATATGACGGAGAAGAAGTTAGTGGAATACCAGAACTACACAAAACATTCATCACATACAAAAGAGTTACGAAAGGAAATTTATTTTATATAAAATTCTATACAGCACCAGCGGAGATATTATACGAGGAAATAAAACCTCCAATACAATTTATCAAGATAGGGTTAACCAAAGATATGATTATACCCGAGGATATCAGACAACAAGAAGAGATATGCAAAATAGAGATACCGAGTTTTTATGCCAACACAAGGATAATTGGTATATCAACAATTATACAAGAGTTAGCAAATAATTATTTAAACGAAAACGCTATATGGAGCTACTATGCAAGAGACCAGTTAATGATTTATTCCAATTCAAGGGAGCTAAGGAAAGCAGATATGGATGAAGTCCAGAGATGAATTTTATCATTACTTAAGCCAGAAGAACAACCTACAACACGAGCACTAAAAGTAGGATTTATTTCGGCAGAATTATTAACGAGATATTGCAAGCTAATTGGTCACAAATACCCTGACCACATATGTTCGAAATGCAACGGAGAAGATAATATAATCCCAGACGTCCAGCTGGAATAATTTAAGAAGATAAGAAGAAGGAGTCAAGAAGACGGAAGACAAAGATAAGAAGAAAACAAAAAATAAGATAGATATTTTGAAAAAAGTGTAAAGAGATATGTAAAAAGTCATAAAAATATGTATTGTAGTAAGTAATGTGTCATAAAATGTAGTATATAAGTCGTAAAGTAAATAGTAGCATGCATGTGCATATTAGACAAGTGTAAAAGTTAGGTGTAAATAAGTCTTAATAGGATAAAATAGGAACTATTCATGAATAGTAGTGAATAGTAGTAAATAGTAAGTGGACAGATGTAAAAAACGTATTAGAATACGTTTGTCTATATAAAGAGTTAGTTGTAAATGTTGTAAGGCAGTCATTGCCTAACATAATAAAAACTTTCTTAAAAACACTCTCTCCACTAAGATATAAAAATACTTAAAAGTTAATGGAACAACAATCTGAAATCCAATCAGATATTTCAGATAGCATGGCTAAGCAAGAGGCAAAGGTGTATTGTTCAAAGAATATGCAGAACTAATTTCATATATTCCTGAATATCATATATATGATTGAATAAATTTATGTTAGTTATTATGTATTAGAATTATTTGAATCATGATTTCTAGTTTATTAGCACACTGGAAACAGGGAGAAAACTTCTATACTATGCCATCCTAATGTTGAAACCGGTAGGCGAGGAAAGCCGTTTAGGGGAGTAAACAAAGTTGAGGCGCTGATAAGAAGGAAGTATCCGCTAAAGTACGATGCTAGTAGTGACAGGAAAACATGATAAAGATAATCTAGTTCATAATGATCTAATATGAATTTAATCAATTATGAATATGATAGGAAGGAATAATTTGAAAATAAAAACTGCATAAACAACGAACATGATTACATATATGCATGACGAGATGATAAAAAATTATGAAACTTTAATCTTATATATACTTAACGGTATAGAAATAATTGAATTAAGAAGAATCATATGGGAAAAAATATTTGATGATTACGAATCAGAAAATATATTAAATCAAGAATGGTATGAAATAGATTTACAAGATCTATATTTAGATAATGAAACAATAGAATGGTACGATTTAGAAATAAATTCAGATTAAAATGAATTACGAATATTTACAATATTGGATAGAATCTATGGAGGATATAAAACTATTAGAACAATTAATAGAGGAAAATTTATCTATGTACCAAAGAACCGAAGATATGTTATATCTAGAATATATCATAAATAATATTAAAGAAATATTCAGATTAAAACAACTATCGGAAGAATATTACAGTAAATATTATTACATTTTACCATGAATTTCACACTACCAAAAAATAACATTAAAGGGATATCAAGATTAAGAAACTTAGCAAAAGAATACTACAATAAAATCTTTAAAATAAAATACTCACCTACTACACTACCACCTACTACACTACCACTTTCATGAATCCCCCAGCTACCAGTTCCGCATCGAAAAATGGAAGAAAATAATATTTGATAATAGTATATTTGAACAAATAAAAGGAAAAGAATTACACCTAAGCGTAGCAAAAATATTCGAAATACCAACAGTAAGAAATTGGTTTAAACGACAAAAAGAAGAATATTATGTAGTAAGTCAAAGAGAACATATCATAGATTGCAAATACACTAAAGGAAAGGCCAAAATACCAATAATAAATAAACGAATAATAAATAAAGAAATACAAGATATTTGTTCAAGAGGCTACACTCATTCCATGTATGATTAAAATTTCTGGCTCCGCCACTGCCCCTAATTTTTGTACCATGCACAAGGCAAATCAGGCAAGCAAAAGGGGATCATGGCCCAAGGGCCACGGCCTCGGGCCATGAAGTGGCACAAACATGGGAAATTTTTTGCCCTTTTCTAGTCCGACTTGGTTTTTAAATATTATAAATACTCATTCTTAGCCATTTTTGGAAGAGAAAATTTCAGAAATTGCAAAAATAAGAGACATAATAAGGCTCTATAGTTATAGTTTCGGTAATTGCGCTCCATAGCTATAGTTTTGTTTGCTTGGGAGCTTGCGGTTTGTATATTTCGTTTGCCCGTTGATATATTTCGCTTGCAAATATACAAACAGGGTAAGTATATATACAAATGGAGGCTGCAGTTTGTATATTTTGCTTGTCCATTTGTATATTTTGTTTGTGAAAATACAAACAGTATATATAAATTTTGTATTTATACATTTAGGAATTTTTCAAAACTCCATTTGTATATTTCTCTTGCCAATACACAAACAGGGTAATCTATGATGATTTTTTCTTGAATCATATACAAATACCTAAGGTAAGCATATACAAATTCTGAATTTATACAATAAGAAAACGAATTATATAAATTCTGGATTTATACAATTAGAAACCGAAAAGCAAAATTTTGCGAAACTGTATATAGTGAAAAGTGTACTTATAAAAATGTATATAATATGTGTATACTATATAATACAACTATTGTAAACAAAAATTTGTTGGCTCATAAGTGCACACACAAGTGTACATGGGTCGCTTATGTAATATAACAATTGTAAACATTTGGAGGTCGAATCCCGCATGGACTTGTGACTGAAAAATATTTAAGAGAAACTATAACTACACAGTTAACAAATGTTTTTCTAGAAGAATTGGTTTGTTTTGTTTGTTACTTTTAATTGCAAAGTTTAAATAATTAATTATCACTAAGTAAACGATTCACAAGTTTTGATTAACTCAGTAAGAGACAAATTTAATTGCTATGTCACTTTTATGCAATCGAGTCGTTCAGGAGCTGATCTAGTAAGGTTCAAGAGGTGTTACGTGACAAGATTTTGTTGAAATTTTTTGTTTTTTTATATAAATAAAAAGAATGTTTTAGCACTATTATTCCTAATGAGATGAGATTATTTTCAAAACGAAAATTTATTCAGAAAAAGTTCAATTTTTTTTTTATTTTACTTTTTGGAAAAGATATAATAGTATACGTTAATTTTGTTGTGTGGCTTGCAATACGCCATTAGAATTATTAATTCACGGGATTAATATTATTATGTTCATGGTATCTCAACCCTCTAATCTTCTAATCATGTAACTATGTAGAAAAATTGCTAGTGATGCTATGATAGTAACAAAAGCACATTTATATCTCTCGTATGTGAACTAATTAGAGAAAACTAGGTATATTTCTATCCTAGCCACAAATCCTCCCTTGGAATGGATCCTACTCTATTTGACCTTCATTCTAACTCAACTTTCTTTTCTCAAGTTCCGTAAAAGAATATACATTTATCCTTCTAATCGCAAAGCAATAAGATTTATTTTTAGCCTTGTTACGTTATTTTCTATACATGACTTATTCTAGGACTCTTGCGTGATTTGTAAGTAAGTATGACAGTTTCAATATAATATTATTAGAAAACCTTTCAATATGAGCTCTGAAAGTTGGCGTTAGTGATTTTTTCTTACTTTCTTGAGAGATTGGATTTGGTCTTGAACAAGAAAAAATAAAATAAATTATTTTCTTAGACGAATTGACACGGCCGGCAGATATAATGTCAATTCACATCTCACGATGGAAATAATATTTTATAACCATATAGTTTAAATTGATCCGAGCCACATACAATTGAGGGGTTTCATCGAAAAATTACATTGCATAGCTAGATAAAAAAATATTTTTTTATGTATATATGTTACATATTAACACTCTTGGACTTCTACACAATTTAACTTATTTATATTTTGACACTCTTTAGTTGAAATTCTGGCTCCGCCATTGGTTTAAATAGAAAAAAAAAATATTTTCAAATCTCTTATGTATAACAAAATCCCTAATAAAATAAAAACATAAAACTAAAAATAAATTTGTAAAGGGATACAAAAATAAATCTCCCGATTCCACAAAAGACAATTTATATCTTTAGACAAATTAAATTAAATACAAAGTTAGCTAGGAGAGACCAATGACTAAATTCATGTCTTTGTTTAGGCAATATATGGACAATCTAATAGAGACAAGACAGTATATGACAATAACAAATTAACAATTATATTCCATTGACTAGCAAGACCTTAAAGAAATGTTTTCTGCATTATAAATGTATGCAAAAGTTCATCAAAAGAAAAAAATAAATCCAACAAAATCTCTTATCAATATTTGATGATGGTTCCCAAAATATTTTCAAATTTCAGTTTCTCAATTTCTTATGTCTCTTTACAATTACTTTTGCTTCCACTGAGGAAGCAATTGCCCTCCTAAAATGGAAAGCAACTTTCAAGAACCAGAATAATTCCTTATTGGCTTCATGGACACACAGTTTGAATGCATGCGGGCATTGGTATGGAGTTACATGCTTTAATGGTAGGGTAAACAAGTTGGATAGTAGAGGTGTTAATGTCGGAGTCATCCCACCTCATATTGGTAATCTCACTAATCTTGTCTATCTTGATTTGCACACCAATCACATTTTAGGCACAATCCCACCACAAATCGGTTCACTAGCCAAGCTTCAGACCATTTATAACCTTTTAAATGGTTCCATTTCTTCCTCATTGGGCAAATTAACCAACTTGTCTATTTTGTATATTTATCAAAATATTCTTTTCGGCTCTATTCCTACGGAAATAGGTGACCTAAGGTCCCTTGCTTATCTAGGTTTGAGTACTACCTCTCTTAATAGCTCTATTCCCGCTTCATTGGGAAATTTGACCAGCTTGTCTAGTTTGTATCTTCATGAGAATCATATTTCTGGCTCAATTCCTGAAGAAATAGGTTATCTGAGGTCACCTACTTCTCTAGGTTTGAGAACTATATCCCTACTTCATTGGGAAATTTGACTAGCTTGTCTAGTTTGTATCTTCATGAGAATCACCTTTCTGACTCTATTCCCGCTTCATTGGGAAATTTGACAAGCTTGTCTAGTATGTATCTTCTTGAGAATTGTTGCTCCCCAATATACACACAAGTAATATAGATTCTTAAAGAAACGAGTTATCGTTCCCAAGGGACTTATGATCAATTTATATCTAACACTTAATTCTATAAATAAAAGCAAAAATAACCGTTTAAGAGATTGTGATGATTCTTAACTATTACTAATTATGCACTAAATAAATGTAACCAATTGTGAACGACTTTAATATGATGTTTCAAGCAAGTAAAAGACAATTCCAGGGTTGCAGCATATACTGAATCTCATGTATCATATTATCGGCTTAGAACTAATTTTAGTTGTCAAGTTATTGGTTTATAGGGTAATTGATTGTATGAGTCGGGCTACACACCTCTCGTCGCCTACTCGAATTAGCTATCTAACTAAATCGTTGAGCGGGGATAAATAGACTAACTGGCGAGCATTTATATTTCATCATATTTCGTAACCAAGCAAGTTGTTCGTCCGGACGTCACTCCTGAACACTAATCACCTCAATCAAATGGGTCGACCGAGCTCTCTATATTCTCTGGTCTATCTTATCCCTCTTCTCTCGATTTTAAGATTAGACAATAGATTTATCTTATAGTGATCAAGCATAAAATACTAAAACAAGAATATAGAAGTAACTTATAATGACAACCGAGAATTAATTAAAAAAGCCTTAAATAATCAACATTCAATTCGTAGCTACAACCCCAGAACTAGGGCGTTTAGCCACTAATGCTATTTGAAAACCAAAAAATACAATTGTTCATGCGATTTCCAGAAAAATAGAAGAGTTAGAAGATTAAAACCTATTACAAATGTTGATACTTACTCTTGCATACCAATAAAAAGTCGAACCCTAACAATGGAGCCCTAAGGGTCTATTTATAATAGTTAGTAGGAACAATAGAGTCGAACTCTAATTCAACTAGGAGTCCTTTTCAAATCAACTTTCGCTAAAACTCCGCACAAGACTGGGGCATCGCGCCCAATTCGCGCTTGGCAGGCTGGTGCGCCGCGCTGCCAGTGCACCCAAAAACACCCACAGAACTCTGGGCTTGGCGCGTCGCGCCTTTGCTGCGCTAGTGATGTTGGGGCACCGCGACAGCTTCTGCTCCTGTCGTCACTTGTTGCCTTCAACTCTTTTTCCTTCCTTGAATATATCACTTCCCTTTGTAATCTTGAAAAATTACTAATCATATATATTAGTATGCAATCATCGCAATCCTTAGCCAAAATATGCTAGTTAGATTAATGAATGTCCTAAAACTTATGTTAAAGATGGATAATTTGTAGTAATTGGGTAAATAAATATGCCCAAGATCACCACCCCACACTTAAACATTTGTTAGTCTTCAAACAAACTCCATCTTATCAAATCATCATTCTTAAACCTTAGACTCTTCACCTCGCTTTACAATCGGCCAAACATATTTAATCATGAACTTGTGGCACACACTACATGCAATAATTTCAACTCTTCCTTATAGTCAACAATTCACAACCTCGATGAATGACTCTTCTCAAATAATTCCGGGCTAATGCAATATCATAGAGACAAACCCAACAAGATTAAGTGTCACACCCCGAGCCTACACCCTGGGTGGGACCGACACTCGGAGACCATTGCTGGCCCCAAGCGAACCCTTGGCCTGGCTTTCTTAACTCAGTGGAAACCTAACTCAACAGAATAACTCAATGCAATGAAAGGTCATAAGACAACTTAAATGATACAAATCTGGCCAAAAAGGCAACTCGATTCTCAAAATAGAATATTTATACATATACACAAAAGAGAGACTCAAACTAACTGACTGACTGACTGTCTATGAAGCCTCTAAAATACTGAGATGGATGTCGGGACAGACCCCGCAACATCCTAATAAAACAAAACTTAAGAACACAAATAACCGAGTCCTTCGGAAAGCAAGGAGGCTCACCACTAACTCTGGAGTGCTCAACTGGATCAGCGGTGTGCTGGATGCTGATCCTGGGTACCTGCGTCTGCATCGTCAAAAGATGCAGGCCAACTGGCATCAGTACATGGAATGTACGAGTATGCGAGTTGGACCGCTAAACAACAACTTAAGCTTGAAAGGGATACAAAAGAGAACTTACCTTGGCTCTGTTCAACTAATGAATAACTGAACTCAATATAAAGCAATAAGACACATGCAATATATATAAAGCTTTGTAAAACTATTTAAAACATGACGTAAAAATCATATTTATAATATCATGAAAATACCATGCTTCCTCTCAAAGTCTACTTGTGCAATGCATGAATGAAGTCCCATACCCCCATCCATACTAAGCAGAACTTATCGAGGAACCAAGCTCTTTCTACTGCTGTGGGAGTTTCTCTAACCGATAACCACACTATGAAACTAAGTGGTGATACAACATTTTACCTCACGTTTCCCAAGGACCATCCTATACCTTGCCATGATATAGGACCTTACTTTTGCTTAGTGGATCCGATAGCTTAACTTTCGTGGTCATCTAAAAAGTATGACCCGAGAAATGCCATGTTTGGCTACATGGTTCTATGGGGGCTGTGTGTCACGCCCCGAGCCTACACCCTGGGCGGGACCGGCACCCGGAGACCATTTCTGGCCCCAAGCGAACCCTTGGCTTGACTTTCTTAACTCAGCGGAAACCTCAACAGAATAACTCGATGCAATGCAATATTACAAAACAACTTAACTTATAAAATATGGCCATAAAGGCAACTCGAATCTCAAAATAGAATATTTACATATATATATATATAGATAAGAGACTCAAAACTAACTGACTGACTGTCTGTCTATGAAGCCTCTAAAATACTGAGATGGATGTTGGGACAGGCCCCGCAACATCCTAATAAAACAAAAACTAAGAACACAAAATAATTGAGTCCTCCGGAATGCAAGGAGGCTCACCACTGACTCTGGAGTGCTCAGCTGGATCAACGACGTGCAGGATGCTGATCCGGGGTACCTGAATCTGCATCATCAAACGATGCAGGCCAACTGGCATCAGTACATGGAATGTACGAGTATGCGAGCTGGAAAACTAAGCAACAAAGGCTAGAAGGAAATCTGGAAGAAACTGAATATCTTACCTAGCTCAACTCAACTCAACCTGACTGACTTCTTTCAATATAAGGCAATTTAAAACAAGTGCGATATAAAGAAAGACTGTTTAAAACATGCTATAAACTCTGTGTGTATACAAAGATACAATAAGCCTGAAATGTATATAGAAATACAATGAACTGATGTATATAAAAATACAATAATCTCTGTGTATGAAAATACAATAACTGTTGTGGGAGCTTCTCTAACCGACAACCATCACATAAGAGCTATAGTGATGATACAGCGATCGATCTCACGCTGCCAGAGCATCTTATACCCGGCCAAAGGTATAAGACCTGAACTGCCTAATGGATCCACTAGTCTAATCTGAAAAGGATTCATCTAAAAATTATGATCCTTTTCTACCCATGGTGGCTAACATGGTTCTATGGGGGCTGTGGGTTCTTTGAACGCTCCCCCAATTCGGTGCTTGATACTACTCCCAAAAATGTACTGGCTCTTATGTTTTTTTAAAACATATTTATTCCTGCTGATATGAGATAATTACTCAAAAACTAGCCCGAAGGCTCTTTGGAAATCTCAGTTTCCACCATTGTTTAGATGTAAAGACATTTCTTTAAAACTTCTTTGGGAATACATAGTTCCCTAATAACTTTGAGAAATGAACTCAACTTTAAACTCTTGACTCTCTACTCTTTACTTGACTTGCAACTTGAGCCTTAGAATGAAGTTAAAACGTTCAATAAAGACTCTTGAAAAACCTTAAAGACTTGCTTTGACTTACTTACTTCTAAGCTTGACTTCACTTGACTTGGAAACTAACTTCACTTGAATTGGAAACTAACTTCACTTGACTTGTAGTTTTACTTGACTTTTGGAAGTACCTTGGAGTGTTGGAAACAACTAGGGAACATAGGTATAATACCTAGGAACATGTATGAAAAAAATGGTAAATGAAAGGGAAGGATTGGTGTCCTTGGCACTAGGAGAGGTGCGACAGCCCAGCCCCTTTTTCCCCAAAAATCCGACTTTTTTTCCCTTGTTTCTTTCCAATTCTAAACCCTCTCAACCTCAAGGTTTCAGCAGCAACACTTAGAATCATAAAGACCCTTATTATACAATAGATTCAACTCAAAAATCACAGCCAGAAATCTGTACTAAATCAGCCAGAACTTCAACACAACACCACTACAACTTCAACAACCAATAAATCTTTTCTTGGAATTAAAAACGAGTTGGTGTGTGGGGGTATGAACCAACCAACACTAAGGATCATCAATCTCTCAACATACAATAGATCACAACTCAAATACACAGCCCAATCATGTCCCACAACCAACAATAACTTCAACAACACAACTAACAACATCAACAACAACTAACAACTTCAACAACTTCAACAACAAATCCAATCTCTTCTCAAATCATAAAAACGAGATTGGTATGTGGGGGGAAAGGATAAACCCACACTAAAGACTCACATACCTTGATAGGGATCACCCCCGACGAAAAATCCACGATGATCTCCTTGATTGCTCTTCTCTTTCTCCTCTTCCTTCTCTTCTTTCTCTCTTCTCTCCCAAGCCCTAGCTCTTTACTCTTTAAAAAAAAATGAGACAAACTGATCTAAAATCAGTCTAACACTTTAATATAACCAAAACAATTGATTTGTGAAAAGACCAAAATGCCCTTAAATTTCCGGAACGGACTCCCTGCCAACTGCCCAACTTTCAAAGGGCATAACTCGCTCATACGAACTCGGAATCAAGTAAACTCGGTGGCGTTGGAAAGATCGTTCCAAGGGCTTTCTAAACATAACTGGAACTACTCCTGGATCATCCTGAGCTAGGAGTTACGACTGCTCAAAGTTGGCCAAAAACTCACTGATTTCCACACTTGTCCAAATTTCCAGATTTTTGAACTTAGCCAAATTTTTTTCCAGATTCTGGACTGCCAAATTTCCAGATTTTTAATTTTTCCAAAAATGACTATTTCCAAATTCAAGCTTCTTCATATTCATTTTAAATTGTCGGATGTTACACTGTGAGTTCTTTGAACGCTCCCCCAATTCGGTGCTCAAGACTACTCCCAAAAATACTTTAGCTCATAAGTGTTTTAAACACATCTTTCTTTAGTTGAGATAATTACTCAAAACTTAGCCCAAAGGCACTTGAAAAATCTTTCTAAAAAGAACATCTCAAAACCATATTTTAATATGATCATTGATGACTTGGGATATTCGTACTGCTTAAACATTGATGGTATATCTAGAGACCATACTGTTTAAACATTGATGACATACTCGATTTGTCATACTAATCATGTTTTAGAAACTCTTTTGCTAAACTCATCTTTTCTTTTTAAAAGAGATAGTACTCAAACTTCTCAAAACTCTTTTGGAAATCTCAGTTTCCTCTCAACTTAAATGTGAAAACACTTATAAACTTCTTTGGGAAATACTTAGTTCCCTAATACTTTTGAGAAATGAACTCAACTCTTGACTCTTGACTTAACTCGAAACTCTTGACTTAACTGAAAACTCTTGACTTGACTTGAAACTCGATACTCTTTACTTGACTTGAAACTTGAGACTCTTTACTTAGCTTGAAACTCTATACTTCTTTGCTTGACTTGAAACTCTATACTTAACTTGGAACTCTATGCTAACTCGGAACTTGGGCCTTAGAATGAAGTTAAAACATTCAATAAAGACCCTTGAAAACTTTGAAGACTTGCTTTGACTTACTTCTTAACTTCTTCACTTGACTTCTAACTTCACTTGACTTGGAAACTAACTCTCCTTGAATTGGAATCTAACTTCACTTGAATTGGAATCTAACTTTCCTTGAATTGGAATTTAACTTCACTTGAATTGGAAACGAACTCTCCTTGAATTGGAATTATGAATTCAAGGTGTTTGATCACATGTTATGGAGGGATTCTTGATGTTTAGACGTACTTTGGAGTGTCGGAAACAACTATGAAACATAGGTATAACACCTAGGAACATGCATGAGAAAATGGGGAAGGAATGGGAAAACTTGGAGATCTTGGCGCTCTGAGAGGTGCGGAACGCCAGACCAAAAACTTCAGAGGAGGCCTGCTGGCGCTCTGATGGGCGCGGCACGCCAGGGGTAAAACATCAGAACCCCTGCTGTGGTGCGCTGCCTGGCGTGACGCCCCTGCCTTTTCCCCCAAAAATCCGACTCTTCTCCTTCATTTTTCCAACTCT
Source organism: Solanum verrucosum (assembly GCF_900185275.1). NCBI lineage: Eukaryota > Viridiplantae > Streptophyta > Magnoliopsida > Solanales > Solanaceae > Solanum > Solanum verrucosum. Next base: position 461,912 of record NW_026020011.1, read on the forward strand.
AAACCTCCTTAACTTCAATGGATCCAGCCCCAAACACTTAGAATCATAAACCCCTCAACATACAGTAGATTTCAACTCACAACACAACCGGAAACATGCCCAAAATCAACAAGAACTTCAACAACACAATCACAAACAACAACATCAACAACAACCAACAACTTCAACAACATAATCCAATCTTTTCTCAATAATAAAAATGAGTTTGGTGTGTGGGGGAAAGGATCAACCCAACACTAAGAACTCACATACCTTACTAGGGATCACCCCCGACGATATCCACGACGGACACTTGCTTGATCTCCTCTTTCTCCTCTTCTTCTACTCTTCTTCTCTTCTTCTTCTCTTCTTCACTCAAAACCCTCACTCTCACTCTTTTAAAATGAGATAAAAACTGATCAAAAGATCAGTCTAACACATTTATATAACCAAAAGAATTGGTTAGGGAAAAGACCAAAATACCCTTACAATTTCCGGACGGATTTCCCTGCCAACTGCCCAACTTTGAAAGGGCATAACTCACTCATACAAACTCGGAATCGAGCAAACTTGGCGGCGTTGGAAAGTTCATTCCACGAACTTTGCAAATATAACTGGAACTACTTCTAAATCATCCTGAGCTAGGAGTTTTGACTGCTCAAAGTTGGCCAAAAAACTCACTGATTTCCATACTTAGCCAAATTTCCAAAACTTTAAAATTCTTTCCAAAAATGAAAATTTCCAATTCTAAGCCTCTTCAATTATTTCACATTGCCGGATGTTACATTAAGCACCAAACATGTTTCGTGAATGCCCACACCAATTTAAGTATAGCCTTTCTTTCACACCAACAACAATGCATTTCAATCATAAGGCTATTTTTTATAACATTCACTCTCACACTCACAAATGAAGTTTTCACATATCCTAACATGCCATAAGCTTCCCCTTGGTGTACTTTAATTCTTCACAAAGTGTTACTCATAGAATCAAGAGGACTTTCATTTGGTTGTAATGTCGGCTTTAGGTAAGGGAAGATACATTTGAATAAAATTAGTGACTCATCCTCCCTAATGCACATGTTTTGTTTTCCTTGCTTACATTCACAACTTTTTATTTCCCTATTATGCTTTCCAATTGAATTCAATACCTTGCCTTCACTTTCATTGGAGCCCGTCTTTTTGCACATGCCCATTTTTTATTTTTTTTACTTCGTGTGTGTTAGCCACCTTTGACTTCAGTTTTTAGCCTTAGTCAGAGTGCACAATGTCCCAAGGGACTAGGGCCAATCACAAACTTTTAGGATTTATGGGATATCATTTGTTTACCTCTTTTCTTTCTTCTCCACAAAACCATGCATTTCCACCCTATTCATTTTAACCAAAGTTATCATTTTCTTTTACTCAACATAGTGCATTAGGGATCAATTTGGGATCAAACTAATGGTATCAATAAAAGGGATTCGGCTCAATTAAGTGAGTCAGAACAAAAATCAAGGCTACAAGGCTCAATGGGGCTAAGCTAGGGATATATTATTTGGAGGCACACAAGGAAGATTCAAACTTGGTTATTCAAAGAGACGCATCAATCATATTCCATAATTCACGCAAGTTACTCCTTAGGCACACTTGGGGAAAGTTCTAGATGGTATTCAATACAAAAACTAAGCAAACATTCTCCACACATGGCATCACAACACATATAAGGACCCAATACTAGTAGCATGCTCACATAAATTGCATTACGGTGTTTCCACACAATTAAGCCCATATTCTTTATTTTCCATTTAGAGTCAAAATAAAGAGATTATGTTTGTTTTCAAGGTCCCCATTTAAATATCGCAAACAAAGTATTACCACCCATGACGTTTAGCACACTATCAAGACAAGATTTCAAAGTGCCAAGGAGGTCGGTTCGTCATCCATCCATCATCGGGAACTGTCACTACTACAACTACTCTAAGACGCAACAAAACTAAACAAACTATTCCTAATCGGTTCAATGGGACTATCCTCGGGAAAAGAACCGAAAACAAAATGTGACGAACCCGCCTAAAAATAAAAAAGACTCGATAAAGCAGTAAACTATGTACAATGAAGTTCAAATTCCACCCCACACATAAACAAACCATTGTCCTTAGTGTGCAAAATAACAAAGTGCAAAGGTAAAAGAGAACTCCCTGTCGGCCTCTAGGCCACATGCTTCAAATCAGCGGGTTGCCACATTAGTAGCAAAATCCATAGCCATCAAGGCTGCATTACCATCTCCATCACCCGCATCAGTATCATCATATTCGGGGCTAGTATCATCTGACTCATCCTCCTCCGAGCCATCCTCTTTATCAGCAGTGGCATCATCATCATCAATGGGTTCTTGGAAAGCCGGGCCCATCCGACATATGTACATCGCGCTATTCGTCAAAGGGTAACGCTCCACTAGTGTCTCCATTTCATCCTCAGTCACTGGACGACCACCTATTCGCATTTGTAACTCAGTCATTCCAAACATACGACCCATCCAACTATCATCACGAGCTTGCCTATCAATAGTAGTCAACACGAGCCCGTGGGATGGATCGTGCGCTTTAGTGCGTGTGACATCAACCAAGTGGCACACTAGATGAGGGGCACGGGGAAGACACACATCATGAACCTCCTCCTTAATCATTAACGCCCATAGGTACATAGTAATAATGCTCCCATAACAAAAATGTCATATCTTATTGGTCTTAAACTTAAGCATGTTTTGCTTCAAAATAGCCCCAACATTCATCGGCAAACCCTTCAGTAAACGGTATATTAGCACCACTCTCTCCCTAGTGACATCAGTCGTATGCTTACAAGGTAGTAAGGTGCAACACACAATTTTTAACCAAATGCGAGCCTCCAAATTGAAGTGACCATAGTGAAGAGTCAAATGACGTCCCGTGTCTCTAACCCTATCCCACCGCACAACAGAATTCACCCCACATAAAGAATGCCTAATATCACGATAAGGTGGTCTTTCAATCATAGCCAGAAAATTAGCATTGTCACAATTTGGAGTACCCTAAAATTCATTCAGTGCTTCAATAGAAAATCTCACCCAACTATCCCTAATGAACCCTTTGTTTATATCAACATGATGTGTATTCCAATTCACATAAAATTCACGAACTAAGCTTAAATTGCACTTACCTTGATCCATGAAGACACATAGATTTGGGAGAGAATGTGGGGAAATTCCGATCGCAATCGCCTCTCATCTACATACTCATCACCTAGATACTTGGATTCTTGTTGACATGCGTACCAATCCTTTCCATAGTGCATTATTTCTTGCTCGCCGAATTTTTGGGGCGGTAAATTGGTGGGTTCCCGACTAGAACTTCTGGCAGCTGCTCTTTTCCTACTTCTCTTAGTACTTGAACCACTAGCAACATTCTTACCCTTATGAGCCATCTTTAACAACCTATCAATGAAAGAAACTAAGAAGAAAAAGAATAAAATTTGTGGGGAAAAATAGAGGGGGGGTCGGGTGGGTAGTGGGGTGGAAGGGAAGAAGGTTTTGGTAAGGATTAATGGATGAATTTGGGATTTTGGGGAAGAAGGGAGAATGAGAAGAGGAAGAGAAAGTTGGGAATTTAGAGAGAAATTGGAGGAGATGGTCGATTTAGAGAGAGAGAAAATTTAGGAATAGTGGTGTGTATGTGGGTAGGTGAAAGGTTAAAAGGTGGAATTTTAAGTGGGTCCCATGAATTTTCTAAAGAAATCTGAAAATTTGTCCTGGGCGAGTAGGGGCGGCGCACCCAATCTGCTCTTGGCAAGCTGGCGCGACGCACTGCCAGTGCACCAAAAATGGGTCGCAGAACTTCAGTCTTAGTGGGGCATGCCGGTCCTGCACCTACCATCAACGTTTTTGCTGAGGCCATGCGCAATGGTGGCGCGAGGTGCTACCAGTGCGCCCAAAAACACTTTCAGTACTTCGCCTCTGGTGTGGCGCACCTGACTTGCGCCTTACTCAGTTTTTCAGCATATTTCGTCACTTTTCGGGTGGTTTCTCCTCTCATGACCTGCGCATCAACCAAACAATGTGACATAATAATGGTGTGTTGCCTCCCACCCAGCGCCTTAGTTTCGATCGTGGCACGCCTCATCGTTTTGTATTTTTCTTTATAACTTCTAAAGTCCTATCCAAATAACAAACTAAGAAAATAAAACTTTACACCTAGAAAGTTGAAACTACGCTAAAATTACAAAATTAATTCAAACTACTACCTATTACATATCATTCACGGGTTGCCTCCCGTGTAGCGCTTGATTTAACGTCGCGGCATGACTCAGCATGGATCATTCATCATTTAGCTCCAGAGCCTCCCGATCACGATTCGAATCCACACCAAAGTAGTGTTTCACCCTTTTCCCATTTACCAAGAATGTGGGGCCAGTCTCACTTTTAAGTTCAACATCCTCATGTTTTGTCATTCTTACCACTTCAAAAGGACCACTCCATTTAGACCTTAGTTTTCCAAGGAATAGACTCAATCTAGAATTAAAGAGTAGTACATTTTCTCCCGGAGTAAAAGTACAAGTAACTATGTGTTTGTCATGCCACATTTTCGTCTTTTCTTTGTAAAGCTTTACATTCTCATATGTGTGGAGCTGAAACTCCTCAAGTTCATGCAATTGATTCACTCTCTTTCTATCGGGCAGCTCGGGATCCAAGTTCAACCTCTTAATTTGCCCAATAAGCTTGGTGTTCTAATTTCGCTGGAAGATGACATGCTTTCCCAAATACTATGCGATAGGGAGAAGTCCCTAAGGGTGTCTTATATGTAGTTCTATATGCCCATAACGCATTATCTAACTTCTCAAACCAATCTTTCCTCTGCGCATTCACCATTTTCTGCAAAATTTGCTTCACTTCTCTATTTGAAACCTCCACTTGGCCACTTGTTTGAGGATGGTAAGCTGTAGCAACCTTATGAAGAATACCATACTTAGGAAGAAGATTTTTAACTAGATGGTTAATGAAATGGTTACATCCACCACTTATGATTGCTCTTGGAGTGCCAAAATGAGTGAAAATGTGTTTTTTTATTAACTTGATCACCACCCTTGAATCATTTGAAGGAAGAGCGACATCCTCAATCTATTTACTCACATAATCCACAACCACAAGAATGTATTGGTTTCCACTAGATTGTGGGAAGGGACCCATGAAGTCAATACCCCACACATCAAAGATTTACACCTCCAAAATGTTACTTTGCGGCATCTCATGCCTTCTTGAAATAGTACCCAACCTTTGGCATTTATCACAACCCTTTACAAAAGTAATAAAATCTTTAAATAATAAAGTCCAAAAGAAACCAGATTGAAGTACCTTATCCGTCGTGCGCTCTCCTTCATGGTGACCTTTATATGGGCTAGCATGACAACTTTCGACCACTTTTTGAATCTCATACTTCGGAATGCACCTTCTTACTACCCGGTCCACACCTTGCTTGAATAAGAATAGGTCATCCCAGATATAGAACTTAGCATCATGATTGAGCTTTTTCTTTTGTTGGGTGGTTGCACCCGGAGGGTAATCGCCACTTACTATCAAATTCACAATGTCCGCATACCATGGCACTTGACAGATATCTAATGCCATCAATTGTTCATCCGGAAACTCTTCTTGGATTTGCTCACTTTCAAACACATGGGAAAAATCCTCCAACCTAGACAAATGATTAGCTGTTTGATTTTCAGTACCTTTCCTATCCTCAATCTCAAGATCAAATTCTTGGAGAAGCAATATCCACCGAATTAGCCTTGGTTTAGCATTCTTCTTGTTGAATAGGTACCTAATAGTTGCATGGTCAGTAAAAACAATCACTTTAGTACCTATCAAATACGATCTGAACCTGTCGAAGGTGAACACTAGAGCTAACATCTCCTTCTCAGTCACTATGTAATTAGCTTGCACAGAATCTAGGGTCTTGCTTGCATAATAGATCGAGTGTAACACTTTATTTTTTCATTGTCCTAACACTGCACCACTGCTACATCGCTTGCATCACACATGAGTTCAAATGGTTGTCCCCAATCAGGAGCAATTAAGACGGGAGCTTTAATTAAGTTCCTCTTCAACATCTCAAAAGCTTTCAAGCACATCTCATCAAAGTCAAACTTCACCTCCTTCTCCAAAGGACTGCACATAGGTCTTGCAATCTTGGAAAAATCCTTGATGAATCACCGGTAAAAACCTGCATGACCAAGAAAACTACGCACCTCTTTTATACAAATTGAAGGAGGCAATTTTTCAATAACTTCTACCTTGGCCATGAAAAATGACCATCATACACCTTTGAAAAGTCGTCGGTGTATTGCAAAGTCCGAATGACATATGTTTGAAAGCATAGGTACCATAAAGACAAGTGAACATGGTCTTTTCCTGATCCTCGGGTGCAATCAAGATCTGGTTGTAACCTGAATACCCATCTAAGAAACAATAGTACTCCTGCCCCACTAGTCGGTCAAGCATCTGATCCATAAAGGGAACGGGGTAGTGATCTTTCCTGGTGGCATTGTTCAGTTTCCAGTAATCCATGCAAATTCTCCAACCGGTCACTGTTCTAGTGGGAATTAACTCATTTTTTTCATTCCTTACCACTGCCATACCTCCCTTCAAAGGGACACATTGCATCGGGCTTACCCACTTACTATCGGAGATCGGGTACACAATTCCAACATCTAGCCACTTTATTACTTCATTTCTTACCACGTCTTTCATCAAAGGATTTAGCCGATGTTGATGTTGTGCACTTGGTTTGTGATCATCTTCCAATTGCTTTATTCCTTCACTTTAAGATCCTCAATGTTGCAACAACTTGTAATTCAGACAACTCTGTAGAAAGTATAACATGTAAAGTTTCATTAGCACCCAAATAAGCATACCTTAGGTGAGCCGGCAGAGTTTTTAGTTCCAACTTGGGAGCTTCTTCTATTGATGGCTTGGGTGGGGGCCCTAATTCACGATCTAGTGACTCCGCTCGAAGCTTACGAGTGTCAACAAGTGCTAGATTCAAACATGATTCTATCTCTTGAGCCTCAATATCTCCATCTACCTCATGACCTACTAAGACTCTCTAAGGGATCTTCGGGCACAACTACTTGTGATTTTACTATGTGATCAACCACAGTAATAGCAGACAACTCTTTATAGATAGAAGGTAATTTTAGAGCATGGTAAACATCGAATACCTCAACCTTATCATGCGCCCTCATAGTTAATTGGCCAGCTGCTACATCAATCAATGCCCTACCTGTGGCCAAGAACGGACGTCCCAAAATGAATGAGACTTCAAAATTAGGTTCAAAATCTAAGACCACAAAATCCACCGGAAAAATCAAGGACCCTAGTTGAACTTGCACATCTTCTACCACCCCCTCTGGCCTAACAATGGATCGATCATCGAGTTGGAGAATAACAGTGGTTCGTTTTGGACTACCCAACCCAAGCTATTGATACAATGACAAGGGCATCAGATTTATACTTGTCCCCAAATCACACAACCCCCGAACATGAACGCTTTGCCCAATTGTAATCTCCACAGTAAAACTACTCGGATCTTTTAACTTTTTGGGCAGTCTATTTTGGATTCTAGAGCTGCACTCCTCAGTAAGTGCTACAGTTTCATACTCTGTGAGCCTCCTCTTGTTAGCCACAATGTCCTTCACGTATTTAGCATACTTCAGGATACCATGCAAAATGTCAATCAAAGGCAGATTAATGTGAACCTATTTAAGGAGAGAGAGAAACTTACTGAAGCATTCATCTTCATTCTGCTTTTTGAGCCTTTGCAGAAATGAAGGTGGTAATTTCTTTTGAGGAACGGGTACCTCAACATTGGAGCTTTTTACGACCTCTTCCACTTTCTTTTCTTTGGTACTTACCTCAGTAGGTCTCTTCTTTAGAGCAAGTTCCTTTAATTGTAACCCACTTCTAGTACTTACTGCAAGCAATTGTTTTGGGTTGGGTTCAGTATCACTAGGCAGACCACCTTGGGGACGCAAGTTAAAAAAATTAGCTACTTGTGCAACTTGTTTCTCTAAACTCATTTAGGACATTTTGATGTTTCTGATGTTCTCATCCTGCTTATCTATCCTAGCATTTAATTGGGTCCCTATTTTAGTCATGAGCTTTTGGAGTAGCTCTTCATTGGTCATCCCCCCCTTTTGGTGCATTAGGAATTGCGCCTTTGCTAGGATTTTGTTATTATTGCCTAGCTCCTTGAGAACGGTATTGGTTAGCCCCTTGCGCCTGATTTTGGTTTTGGTTTCCACCCCAAGAGAAGTTAGCATGGTTCCTCCAACTAGGGTTGTATGTGTTACCATAATTTTGTTGACCTCCACCCCTTTGCACATTACCCACATAGTTTACAGAATCTGGGTTTACCATACATTGCTCGATTGCATGAGCTCCACTACCACATACCTCACACCAATTGGCTACATGTAGTACAACATTTACTGGTGCATGGTTTAAAGCCATGTGTTTAAAATATAAGGCCATGTTATGTTGCATTGCATCTAATTTGGCATTTATGGTAGTAGCTTGATCTATATCTAAGATCCCCGCGGCCTTTTGGGTTGTTGTTCTAGGCATATCTCCTCGTGCCCTGGGTTCCCTTCAGAGAGTCTATCGAATAAATCAAACAACTCTTCACATGTTTTAGCTAAGGCCTGTCCACCTGCTGCACTATTAAGAAGCACACGAGCATTATAATATAAACCCTCAAACAAAGTGTGAGCTAGCTAAGTACCTCATTAGTTTGCATGTGGTGCGGGCAAACATTCAACATTTGTTTGAAACGAGCCCATGCTTGGTACATGTCCTCCCCTTGATTTTGCCTAAAGCATAATATCTCACTTCTCAACCGTGCGGTTTTCTTGGATGGAAAGAATCGACTCATGAACTTCCTTGCTAGGTAATCCCAAGTAGTGATGGAGTTTGGTGGCTCAGTATTTAACCAATGCTTTGCTGCTCCTAACAATGAATATGGGAACAACGTCAGCCTCACATAGTCTGATGAGACTCCAGTTGGGATGTATGTATCAGTGATCTCTATAAAGTTCCTAAGATGGATTTGAGGATTCTCGTGAGGGAGACCAGTGAATTGCCCATTAGAATGGAGAAGTTGTACCATGCCCTGTTTTAGTTCAAATCTACCCCCCCCCAGATGGAGGTTTTCTAATACTAGATGCCACATTGGCTGTGAGTGGGACTACCACATCACGGACTGGACGTGCAGGTACAACAGGCGGTACTCCTTGGTTATTCAAGTTTGCTTGGTTGTTCACATTCTCCGGGTTATTTACGTTGTCTTGATTATTATCATCATTGTTTACCGCAAGACCTAACCCCCTATTCTCCATCTCGTCCTTGATTCGCCATTTTCCTGCGCTGGCGTAAAACTCTTTCAGGTTCGTTGTAAGGTTCGACAAATTCTCCTTTTCGAGCCAGACCAGAAAGTTAAGTGCCTGCAATAAACAAGCTAAGATCAAGTAATTAATACCTGAATGTTTTAATTGTAGACTTAAGAAGATCGAATATAAATCAATTTCTAAGTCCTCGGCAGCGGCGCCAAAAACTTGTTGCTCCCCAATATACACGCAGGTGTACGTGGTCGCGCAACTAATATAGATTCTTAAAGAAATGAGTTATCGTTCCCAAGGGACTTATGATCAATTTATATCTAGCACTTAATTCTACAAATAAAAGCAAAAGTAACCGTTTAAGAGATTGTGAGGATTCTTAACTATTACTAATTATGCACTAAATAAATGTAACCAATTGTGAACGACTTTAATATGATGTTTCAAGCAAGTAAAAGACAATTCCAGGGCTGCAGCATATACTGAATCTCATGTATCATATTATCGGCTTAGAACTAATTTCAGTTGTCAAGTTATTGGTTTATAGGGTTGATTGTATGAGTCGGGCTACACAACCTCTCGTCGCCTACTCCAATTAGCTATCTAACTACATCGTTGAGCCGGGATAAATAGACTAACTGGAGAGCATTTATATTTCATCATATTTCGTAAGCAAACAAGTTGTTCATCCGGGCGTCACTCCTGAACACTAATCACCTCAATCAAATGGGTCGACCGAGCTCTCTATATTCTCTGGTCTATCTAATCCCTCCTCGCTCGATTTTAAGATTAGACAATAGATTTATCTTATAGTGATCAATAATAAAATACTAAAACAAGAATATAAAAGTAACTTATAATGACAACCGAGAATTAATTCAAAAGGCCTTAAATAATCAACATTCAATTCATAGCTACAGCCCCAGAACTAGGGAGTTTAGCCACTAATGCTATTTGAAAACCACAAAATATAATTGTTCATGCGATTTCTGGAAAAATAGAAGAGTTAGAAGATTAAAACCTATTACAAACGTTGATACTTGCTCTTGCACACCAATAAAAAGTCAAACCCTAACAATGGAGCCCTAAGGGTCTATTTTTAATAGTTATTAGGAACAATAGAGTCGAATTCTAATTCAACTAGGAGTCCTTTTTAAATCAACTTTCGCTAAAACTCCAAAAGACTAGGGCATCCCGCCTGGCAGGCTGGCGCGCCGCGCTTCCAGTGCGCCCAAAAACACCCACAGAACTCTGGGCTTGGCGCGTTGCGCCCTTGCTACGCCAGTGATGCTGGGGCTCCGCGCCAGCTTCTGCTCCTATCGTCACTTGTCGCCTTCAACTTCTTTTCCTTCCTTGAATCGATCACTTCCCTTCGTAATCCTAAATAATTACTAATCATATATATTAGTATGGAATCATTGCAATCCTTAGCCAAAATAAACTAGTTAGATTAATGAATTTCCTAAAACTTACGTTAAAGATGGGTAATTTGTAGTAATTGGGCATATAAATATGCCCAAGATCAAAAATCACCTTACTGGATCTATTCCCGCTTCATTGGGAAATTTAACTAGCCTGTCTATTTTGTATCTTCAGGGGAATAACCTTTCTGGCTCCATACCCGGAGATATAGCTAACCTAAGGTCTCTTAGTAAGCTAGATTGGGTAAAAACTCTCTTAATGGTCCTATTCCTGCTTCATTGGGAAATTTGACCAACTTGACCTCTATGTATCTTCGTGAGAATCATCTTTCTAGCTCCATTCCAGAAGAAATAGGTTATCTAAAGACTCTTAGTTATTAAGATTTGTCTACTAATTTTCTTAATGTTCTATTCCTGCTTCTTTGGGGAATTTGAACAACTTGTATCTTTTGTCTCTTTATGCTAACAACCTTTTTGGTTTAGTTCCAAGTGAGTTGGGGAATATAGGAAGAGTTGTTACTATGTATTTCAATATTAATCAACTCATTGGTTCAATTCCTGATTCCTTTGGCAACTTGAGAAACTTGCAATGGGTGAAATTGGAAGTGGTGTATTTGGGGAGAAACAACTTGAGGGGAGAAATTCCGTAATGTCTAGTTAATATTAGTGGACTCGAGGTATTCAAAATGGAATATAATAATCTTGGTGAAGATATCCCTTCGTCTATTTGCAATCTAAAATCACTAAGGATTTTAGATTTGCGTAGAAACAATTTGAAGGGAGCAATTCCACAATCTTGAGGTTTTGGATATCCACCAAAACAATCTTTAAGGGACTCTTCCAGAAACTTTGCCAAATCTGAAAGTTTGAAGCTTGAGATCGAACAAATTGCATGGGCCAATTAGAGCTTTAAGTAATGAAAACATGTTTTATGAGCTTTGAATCATAGATCTCTCTTACAATGCTTTCACAGGAAACTTGTCGACTAGTCTATTTCAAAAACTGAAAGCCATGAGGACAATTGATCAAACAGCAAAGGTACCAACATATCTTGGTAAATCTGGAGAGAGAGATTACAATGATTCTGTAACAGTTTCAACGAAGGGAATGGAGTATGAACTGGATAGAATTTCGACACTTTTCAAGACTATCGATCTTTCAAGTAACAAATTTGAAGGACATATTCCAAGTAGTTTGGGAGATCTCATTGCACTTCGGGTGCTAAATTTGTCTCATAACAGATTACAAGGTAATGTACCAACATCACTTGAAAGTTTATCCTTAGTCGAATCATTAATTGGATCTTTCATTCAACCAGCTTTCAGGAGAGATACCACAACAACTTGTTGCTCTTACATTTCTTTCATTCTTAAATCTCTCTCACAATCATCTCCAAGGATGCATTCCTCAAGGACATCAATTTGATACATTTCAAAATAATTCATATGAAGGTAATGATGGATTACAAGGATTCCCAGTTTCAAAAGGTTGTGGAAGTAATTGGACACCGGAGACAAATAATAGGGATTATGAGTCAGATGATGAAGAAAGCAATTCTGAGTTTCTAAATGATTTTTGGAAAGCTGCTCTTATGGGATATGGAAGTGGGCTATGTATTGGAGTATCCATTATATATATCATGATCTCAACTGGAAATCTGAAATGGCTTGCAACAATTCTTGAAAAGTTGGATCACAAAATTATTATGCGACAGATAAGGAAGAACCAAAGTCAAAGGAAAGTTCTTGTTTGATCTTTAATCAACCACTAATTGAATGCTCTACCAAACCATATTTCTCTTTCCAAAATCAATTAGTAGAAGCAATAAAAATGGATTAAGTTTTTTCAAAATAAAAGTAAGACTTAACTTTCTCTTTGAGTAAAAATAAAAATAAGATAATAAATAAACAAATTCGAACGTGCAGGTACTTGGAGGAACATTTGGTGGAATGCTCATGTGTAATGTTATGAACTTTGATGATATATCAAGTTTATGTAAGATATTAATGTATTCAGTAAATGTTATGCGTATTGGGTGAAATGTATGTATTTCTTGATTCAAGTATGAGAATTTGTATGAGTTATACATTTTATTGTGCATTGATGAAGTGTGTATTATTAATACTGCAGATTTTTGTGTACTATTAATACCAAGGGTTAACACATGTACATGTATTAGATTGATTAATGAGATAATAACATTTTGAATCCCAATCAAAACATTTTCCATTTTCCAAAGCTAAAAAGTGTGGAGGGTATTATTGTAAAGAAATATTTTTATTATTGAAGGTGGGATCCTATGCTTTTTATTAATTACTCTGTAACATCTCGCAATTTGAAATAACTAGGAAGAGGCTAATAATTGGAAATAGTCATTTTTGGAAAGAAGGAAAATCTGGAAATTTTGTTAAGATTAAAATAAGTTGAGTTTTGGTCAACTTCAAATGGCCATAACTTCTAGCTCAGGATGATTTAGGTGTACTTCAAGATATGGTAGGAAAGATTTTGGAATTATCTTTCCAACACCTCCAAGTTTGCGTAATTCCGAGTACGTATGAGTGAGTTATCCCCTTTGGAAGTTGGGTTGTTCGAATAAGGCCAAGTCTAAAACCGGATTTTAGAAGGGTAGTTTGATCTTTTGCTTACCAAACTTAATTAATTCGTTTATAGGAGTTTAATTGGGGTAAATTCCGATTTTAGTCAGTTTAGAAAAAGTGAACTTCACGCTAGAGCTTGGAGAAAGGATAAAAGAGGAGAAAGGAGAAGAGAAAGCAAGATTCGTCAAGATCGTCGAGTTTGTGTTGACATCCAATTTTGGCTCTACACATTTAATAATAATAACATTAATAATAATAATATTAATAAGAATAATAATAAGAATAATAACAATAACAATAACAATAACAATAACAATAACAATAACAATAACAATAACAATAACAATAACAATAACAATAATAATAATAATAATAATAATAATAATAATAATTACTAAGAATAATAATAATAATAATAATAATAATAATAATAATAATAATAATAATAATAACAATAACAATAACAATAACACTAACACTAACAATAACAATAATAACAATAATAACAACAATAACAACAATAACAACAATAATAAAAATAATAATAACAATAATAACAACAACAACAACAACAATAACAATAATAATAATAATAGTAATAATAATATGTTAATTAATTTTTATAGAAATACGAAAAGATTTTTGATTATTTATTTTACCTGATAAATTTATTTCGTAACTGTTATTTCTTACAAAAATTAAATATATTATATTACCACTTGCTTTGTCATTTTTAAGTAAGTGTCGTTCTTAAGAATTGAATCTATTTTTCATTCAAATATAATTTCTATTGTCGCAATAGATATTTTTCGTACATTTTAAAAAAAATTAGAAAGCTTAATTAATTAATGAGTTACTAATTTATTTTAATTTAATTTTAATAGTGACTAATTTTATCAAATAAGCAAATCTTGCAAAATATTTATTTTTAATTTAATAAATTATGACTATTTAATCAAGAAGTAGTTATAAGTTAAATGGATTTAATTTGAGCAATTTTTGCAATCCAAGTCTTCTTAAACCGGCCAATCCGTGTATTGGCGTAGGCGAGCACATTAATTTTATTTTTTTAGCTTAAATCTTGACCCTACGATTAAATCTAACGGTCTTAGTTAATTAATTAAGCTTTTACCATTATTTATTATATATATATATATAACTTTTCCTTTTAATTCATGATTTATCTTAACCGTCCGATCAAACTATCGGACGGCCCAAATTAAATAAGACCTTTATTCTTTTCCCCAAAATAGTACAATCCCAATGCCTCTATTCTTCTTCCTTTTCCCCAGATACACGCCGCTTCATCTCCCATCAACCTTTCTCCTCATCTGCCAACGTTTCTACCGACGGACCACCGAAAAATGGCAATTTTCGGTGGTTTTCAATATATCTCTCTATCTTCTATCAATCATAGCCTTCTCATGTCAGCTTTACATCCCTTCCATCATCTTTTTCTGAATCGAAACAGACCTCAAAAGCCACACCACCGCTGCTGCTACAACTGAAAAGGTGGAGGATGTGAAGGACCATCGGATTTGGGATCGTTATCCCCTTAATCCGATGGTTGTGAGATTGGAACTCCCAAGCCATCACTCATTCTTTCAAATCAATCTGAAAAGGGGTTGATAATATTTTCTTCCCCTTCATCATTATTTTCGTCTAAGATTTGATCTTTCAAAGATTCAAATTTGAATCATTGAAGCCTCCCCCAACTATAAAAGGAGGACTTTGGTCCTCATTCAAGAGGATCGGGAAAAATCTCAGAAAATCTAGAAAACGATCTGTAAATCAGGGAGCAAATCCAAAAATCATTCAATAAATTCGAAGAACTATCCAAAAGAGCAAATATCGCAACACACTTCAAGTTTTATTAGAGTTCGAAAGTTCTCTTCTTTTTCTGGTCCTTCTATTTTCTATTTTTGAATTCGAGTTCGAGGAATATCGAAGTTGGAATAGCTTGACGCCAAAGCTCTTGTTTGCTGCCAAACACAAGGTTAGTAATCTCATTTATTTAGTTCAATTTCTAGGATCGGTTATTGTAGTATGGATCGTTTCATTTTTGTTTAAATTCTTTGGTTAAAACTGTTGGGATATACACTATTAACCATGTGTTAAGAAATAATATTTATTATAGAATAAATATTTGCTCAATTTTAATAGATCATATATTCGTTTATGGTGTCTATTTACTTATATAGTAGATGATTTAGTGTGTAGAGTTTTAGCTTATACACAGAGGATTAAATCATCGGTTCTTATAAGTATAAAGTTTTTTGTTCACAATTTAGGATGGAAATTGGGCATGCCATCGGTACGATTGTAGCACAAGATTATAGGTAATTTATCTTGATTATGGGAATGGTATAGTTCCAACTTCTTGTGCTAGTGCATTTTGTATGTATTGAACGGTACCGAGTAGAGATAGTTGTTTTAGACTGACTGACAAAACATATTCTCTAACCTATTAAATGTACTTATATTCTTAATCCTGATATAACTATTATGATCTGTATATATTAATTATCGTTTTGATTTATTAAAAGGTGAGATTCTGAGATGGGTCAATATGCCTGGAAAGTTGGATGATAATAATATATATTGGTGAAATAATAAGTTAGTTGATGAAATCCATGTCTCGTTATAGGGATTGATTGATATGCCTTTTTGAGAAACTTATAAGTTTTCATCGTGTCAAACCTTGCAAGTGGATTTATGAATCCGACACATGAAATAAGTTAGTAGTGCTCTAAAGGAAATTAATCATTAAGTTAAATTCGTCAGTAATTTAATTTATTGATTAGTATCTGAAATCTTAACATGGGGAATTACATAAGTGTTTAATGGGGAATTACAGAATATAAATAGAGGAGTGCAATTACGAATTTTTAGTGAAATGATTTGTAATTTATTATGGTAAGAATAATTCAAATTAATTATTTGGAAATATTTCCATAATAGGAAGCCTCAGTAATTAATTTTGTGGTCCCTCCAGTGCCCATATTTAACTAGAACTCAGAATCCTAATTCTAAAGGGAAAAGGGGAGAGGCGTTAGTTTTCTTATAAAAAGAAAACTAGCGTGTATTTTTCGGTTAAAGGAAAAATAACGTGTGTTTGGTTCTCCTCTTTGGACTGTGAAGAAATCTCTATAATTAAGGATTCTTCTTGCCCTTGATTGATTAGTTTTCTATTCATACTTGCCCACCCAAGTATTGAGAGAGTTCAGATGTGAACTTGGGATCACTGTAGAAGACCATATAGCTATTGTCGATCTTGTAGATTCACTTGAAGATCTGTCTAACTAATTGGGGATTCGCTTGAAGGTATCTGTTCACGCTTCAAGAGGTATTTATCGAATTAAATTTCAGTATGTTTATGTTTTCTAGCATGATTATGTGGTCTAGCATAAACGGTATTGGTTATCTATTATTCATGTAAGCAGTAAAGATTCTAGTATGCTTCCGCTGTGCATATAGTTTTCCAACAATTGGCATCAAGAGCTTTTGCTTGCATATAAATAGATAATCTGAATAAAATAGATATGTGGTTTTATATGATTGCTAAAAAAAAAAAAATGGAAAAGAGGGGTTAGTTTGACGGCTACGGCGGTAAAGTCGTTGAGAAAGTTGAACAGAAATCGGAATCTCTTTTACATAATTTTTTAAAAAAACAATTATGCACATTGTTAGATTTTCTTGGCGGTGGTGATTGTTTTCAAATTATAGTGGATTTGTGCGCCTGACTTGCGCTGAATAAGAGCAAGTATCTTATTCGAATTTTAGTCCCTGTAGCACACAAGTCACAACTTTGTAAAAATAAAAAAATTATTTTTTTGGCTTGTTTGAAATCCTACTGAATTTTAAAACACCACTGTGATAATATATGGCTTATGGACAGGTTTGATATTTGGTCAAAGTGGTCCCACTAGATTTGTTCAAAAGGGTTTTGTGTAGAAATACCCAGTTTTGGCTAAGTGGGTATTGATTTTTTTTCTAAGAACTATTCATTGCTATAGTATTAATTCTTGCCAAGTGATACTTTTGTTTCTTGAAGTTCACGTGTAAAGGCAGCACTTGTTAGGATAATGCGATTATATATGCTTTTATGATTAGTCTAGCATCTTTGCTCCAATGTGATTCGTGAATCATAAAATTTTTGGCATTTTTTCTCTCTTAATTGAATAATTATTTGAGCATTATTCTTACACTTATTATAAATTAAGAATTTTGTGATTAATAAATAGTTATCATTAATGTGATTTATTTATTTGGAATCAGAAAAAATTCTTAAAAGTTTTATATATATGAGATTACAATATATGAATTGAGAATAATGATTAATAAATAGGATCTATGAAAGTGGTCTATTTATTTGAGTCATTAGAATATCCTCAATGTATCATGTATAGATTGTCCTAAGTGAATATTGGTGGTAAATATTTATTTATATGAATGGATATTTACCGTATTATGCTAGTAATGCTTAATTATTCATGAGAAGAGACATCAAGATTTTCACTCAAAAGGAGAAAACATAATATCTTGAAATTCTCATATGTATTAATCGAGAGGACAATTTGTTATAAAAAGGTGTTATGTGTCTTAGCTAAAGAAAAGACACATAGTATACCTTGTGCTCATGAGATAATTATTAAAAGAGAATAAAAATTTGAATCATATTATTTTAATCTTTAACTATTCTAAAATGGTTAATTTTCAAATTTGGTCATAGTATGAAGGTTATGATTTTTTGTAATCTTTGATTAACTTGAAATTTGATGATTCCAACGAAAATCGTTTAGATGGTTTTAAATAGTTTGTCGAATTAAAATTTGATTTGAATATGATAAGATCATTCTTAACGTCAGTTATGTTCATGTAAAATCTAGAACATGATTACATGTGATGATTTAATATGAATTGATATGTGATAAGAATGTAGGTCATATTGTTTTATTCCTAAAAATGCTTAAATCACCCGAATTTGAATTTGGTCATAGCTTTGGAAATAAAGATTCTTTATAGATTCCAATTGACCTGAAATTTGGTAAGTTCATTGATAACGGCCTAGTAAGAAGTACTCTTTGCTATGTGGTTATGTTTTTTTTATCATTAAAATGATTTTAAAGTAGTTTTTTAGAATTATAATGTGATTTAGTATGAATGACATCTTTTATATCGGTTTTATTTATGTTATACGTGGTACATGATTACACGTGATGAGTTAACATGAATTGATATATGATAAGGACGTAGATCTGTTCATTTTTCCTCAAATCGTTTGAATCTGAATTTGATCATAGCTTTGGAGATAAATATTAATTTTGAACTCTAATTGATCTGAAATTCGATAGGTTCATCAGAAATGATCAAATTTAAAACACTCATTGTTATATAGTGATTTGGTAATTTGAGGTCGTTCAGATGATGTTTTTAGATAATTTTTGTATCTTGAAAAATTAATTTTACCAAAAAATTACTCGACTAAGATATAGTGGTGATAGAGATTATTCTCTATGGTATTCATGACTAAATTTTAGTGAAGTATTAAGTTCATGTGTTGGCTTAGACCTTCCTCCCTATCAGATGAAATTAATACAAGTCATTAAAATTTAATCTCTAGTTTTGACTATCTGTATTGACTCTCCCTATCTGAGTAATATTTGATTGCATCAATGGATCTAGGGATAATGATATTCACTTGACCTAAATTAACATATACTCTCCATCTGAGTTAGCTTTTGTTCTAAATTTGTCGAAGTGAATATCTGACACCACATATATATGTTGCATGAGTAGTCATTTTTTCATCAAAATTTATTGTTCAATATGCATTGATATCTATGAGGTGTGTTTTGAATTTTAATATTCAATGTATACATAAACATGATTTTCTTTTGGAATTTTAGAATTTCGTTCTTTATTCTTAATTCGTGTATCTATTTCACAAAATGATGATATATGATAAGAATTATTGAGCGGGAAAATCTTAAATTCTATTTTGGCCAAACAACGTTTTCAACTAAAATTGATCATAGTTTTGGAATTCGAAAAAAAAAGGAACTCTGATTGATCTGAAATTTAGTAGATTCATAAGAACGACCTAGTAAGAAATTTAATTTTTTTTGGATCGTTATATGAGTTTTTTGGTCATATTTGATTAAATAGTAGTGAAGTATTAGTTTTATGTGCTGGCTTAGACCTTCCTCCCTATCGGATGAAATTGATACAAGTCACTATGTATTTAATCGTCTAGTTTTGATAATATATATTAACTCTCCTAAACTGAGTAATATAAGATTGGATCAATGTAACTAGAGGATTTTCACTTGACTTAAACTAATAGTAGACTCTCCATCTGAGTTAGGTCTGTATAAGTTTATGGAGTGAATAATCGGTCATTGTACATGTGTATTGCATGAGTAGTTCTCCAATCCCATCGATTGGCTATTCGAGATGCATGGATATATCTGTATAAATGAGCCCTGAATTTTGTTATTTAGGATTATTCGAAAAATTATGATCTATTTAATGTATTATATCTCATATTCTCAATAGACTTTACGCACCAACTTAGTACTACTTAAGCTTTTCTTTTGGTAGAGATAAGATATTAATTCAAAGAATGCATTGTACATGTACCTTAGAAAGAATTTTTTTTCGGTTTCTAACTAGATAAGAGATGAGTATTTAATATATTTGTTTGTAACTCTCCTATCATTGAGTTTGATGAATATTTTATTTCTTGTGGTACATTGATGCGTGATTCCTTTATTAGTATTATCTCTCATGTATTGAATTATATTAATCTGTCTCATAAGGGAAACTATCTTTTAAATTGAATGAAACTTATATGTACATTAGTGTCTATGTTATTTATTCTGAATAGAATTTCAAGGTTGGTTAGTGGATGAACATAACGGTTCATTGAAAGTGAAGTCACTACCAACATGTGAGTCTTGTTTAGAAGGAAAAATGACTAAGAGACCTTTCCTCTTAGAAAAGGAAAAAGAGGCAGTGATAAGTTATAATTAATCTATTCTGATTTGTGTAATAAATGAGCATTTGGGCAAGAGGTGAATTTGAGTATTCTGAGTTTTCAAGAAAGTTACTCATGATATGGATATATTTTTTGATGTTTTGTAAGTCTAAATGTCTTGATAAAGAAAATATTTAAGACACACGAAAATAGCATCATGAAAAATATATATAAAGTCACTGCTATCTGATTGTAGTGATGTAAACCTCTCTGTAGATCTCATGAGTCACTTATCTTATAGAATAATTGCATTTCAATTGTCTACACCAGACACTCTATAATAGATTGGTGTAGAAGAGAAAAGAAGTAGACTCTTATGAAGATGATAAGATTAATTATTGACTTATTATTAGTTATTTTGTTTCTTTTGGGATAGTTTCTAATAACTACATATCACATTCTGAATTCAATTTCTTTCAAATCAAAACCTTGAACAACTATAGAACTAGTTGGATTTGACGTAAGTCTAATTTGTGACATGTTCAGTTATAGGATTGTTCAACACATGTGCTGAGTGGGAGAATAAGAAAATTGGAATTAAGAACGGAATGTGTGTGTTAATTAGATATCCTAAAGAATGAAAGAAAGTTTATTATAGTGTCCTAAAGAAAATAAGACAATTGTTAACACAACTGTCTGATTTCTAGAAAAGGATCATTCAGTAAACCATGTTCATAGAAGTAAACTAGTTTTACAGGAATTGAACAAAGAAATAACAAATAAGTCAATTATAAATTCAGACGCTCAAAAACATCTAATCGGTTTGTCAGAAATGACGTTCCATTGCATTTATGTAATGGGAGAAACGTTGCTAGACATAAAAAAATTACTACCTCAAGTAGTGAAAGTGATGTTGAGCAAATTGAAGAACACTACATGAAAATTTGTTAATATTTCAATATCGAAAGATTTTGAAGAAAATAGTAAGACTCAAGATCATGAAAGTGTGATTATGTAGTGCTTAGTCGTAGTGGGAGAATCATAGCGAAGATTGATTTGTTTTGTATGATTGAGAGAACTTTTATGATCTGAAAAGAAGTACACTCTTGGAAGGTTTCATGAGAAGCTCTCTCAAGATCTAGTACAAAATCGATTTGTTACGACGAAGCACTACTAGACAAAATTGCATGAGAAAATAGAAATAAAGGAATGCTTGTGAAAGTTGTAAATGCATAGTTAAGATTCTAAGTGGGAGATTGTTAGGGTATATACTATTAATCATGTGTTTAGACATAGTATTCTAACAATTTTCAAGATTAAATATCTAAGTGGGAGATTGTTAGGGTATATATACTATTAACCATGCATTTAGATATAGTACATTATAACAATTGTGATGGTTAAAAGTCTAAGTGGGAGATTGTTGGGATATATACTATTAACCATGTGTTAAGAAATAATATTTATTATAGAATAAATATTTGCTCAATTTTAATAGATCATATATTCGTTTATGGTGTCTATTTACTTATATAGTAGATGATTTAGTGTGTAGAGTTTTAGCTTATACACAGAGGATTAAATCGTCGGTTCTTATAAGTATAAAGTTTTTTGTTCACAATCTAGGATGGAAATTGGACATGCCATCGGTACGATTGTAGCACAAGATTATAGGTAATTTATCTTGATTATGGGAACGGTATAGTTCCAACTTCTTGTGCTAGTGCATTTTGTATGTATTGAGCGGGACCGAGTAGAGATAGTTGTTTTAGACTGACTGACAAAACATATTCTCTAAACTATTAAATGTACTTATATTCTTAATCCTGATATAACTATTATGATCTGTATATATTAATTATCGTTTTGATTTATTAAAAGGTGAGATTCTGAGATGGGTCAATATGCTTGGTAAGTTGGATGATAATAATATATATTGGTGAAATAATAAGTTAGTTGATGAAATCCATGTCTCGTTATAGGGATTGATTGATATGCCTTTTTGAGAAACTTCTAAGTTTTCATCGTGTCAAACCTTGCAAGTGGATTTATGAATCCAACACATGAAATAAGTTAAGTGGTGCTCTAAAGGAAATTAATCATTAAGTTAAATTCATCAGTAATTTAATTTATTGATTAGTATCTGAAATCTTAACATGGGGAATTACATAAGTGTTTAATGGGGAATTACGGAATATAAATAGAGGAGTGCAATTACGAATTTTTAGTGGAATGATTTGTAATTTATTATGGTAAGAATAATTCAAATTAATTATTTGGAAATATTTCCATAATAGGAAGCCTCAGTAATTAATTTTGTGGTCCCTCCAGTGCCCATATTTAACTAGAACTCAGAATCCTAATTCTAAAGGGAAAAGGGGAGAGGCGCTAGTTTTCTTATAAAAAGAAAACTAGCGTGTATTTTTCGGTTAAAGGAAAAATAACGTGTGTTTGGTTCTCCTCTTTGGACTATGAAGAAATCTCTATAATTAGGGATTCTTCTTGCCCTTGATTGATTAGTTTTCTATTCATACTTGCCCACCCAAGTATTGAGAGAGTTCAGATGTGAACTTGGGATCACTGTAGAAGACCATATAGCTATTGTCGATCTTGTAGATTCACTTGAAGATCTGTCTAACTTGGGGATTCCCTTGAAGGTATCTGTTCACGCTTCAAGAGGTATTTATCGAATTAAATTTCAGTATGTTTATGTTTTCTAGCATGATTATGTGGTCTAGCATAAACGGTATTGGTTATCTATTATTCATGTAAGCAGTAAAGATTCTAGTATGCTTCCGCTGTGCATATAGTTTTCCAACAAAAACATGTACATAAACATGTCTTGTCGTGTTTTTTTTTGGTTGGAAATCAGATCGTAACAAGTGTAAAGGGTTATTAGTGTTAGAAATTAACTCCGAACTCGATTAGTTTAACATGTGATCGATATTTAAAGTTCGCATCTTTCTTCTATTTCCTTTATACATATTCGAATATGTGAGCGCCTAGTGATTTGTCAAGTCACGGAATCTTGTATTGTGTTTGCTATGTGATGAGTTGGAGTCTGTGACAAGTTTCTTTTTACTGTATTGTGTTTGTTTTCTTGTTGTTGATGTTTTGAAGTCAGTGATAGACGTTATAAATGAGGTATAATTTAACTGTGAAAACTAAGGGAATTAGAAATCTTTTTAATGTTTTTCAGGAAGTTCAAAAGAGGGGTGGTATCATATTTGTTTCTTTTCTTGTATGTTCAAGTTCCCAATATAATTTGGAAAAAGTCGAATGCCAATCTAACTAATTTTCCAAAGAAACTCCCTTTGATTTAAAGACATGAGATTCTGGATTGTTAGATTAATTAGAGATTAGAGATTTATTTGTTAACATTAGATGAGATAAACAATTTTCTTTGCAAAATGATAGACCTCGCATTTAGACAAAGGGCATTACCATTACAGGGAACCCCTTCTACTAGCATCAGTAGTAGTGGCTTCTACATTTACCATGTGATAATTAGCTAGAACATTCGGGTTAATGGTACTACGTAAGACAAATGAAGAATAATATTTGCTGGCATTTTGTTAGTTAGGATGTACTGCCTTTATGATATATATTGGTACTTTTATGTACTTAGCGAGTCATAAAAAATGAAAATGTGGATTTGTTTGGGTAGCTTACTGCCTGCAATTTTTTTACGCATGGTGTAAGAATTTTTTTTTTTCAAACGTGAATGACTCATGCATACTAGATTAGTTGAGATCTTTGCTTAATTCAAGATAATAGTAAAGGTGTTTGTATTATTTCAAGTTCGCATACTTTGTTGACCGATATTTTTCCTCCATTACTTACTCAACATTCTCTAATCCTCTTATTTCTTTTCTTATGTTTCGTGTACAATCGGAGGGCTGGAATTTCTACTTTGGAACTCGTTATTGACCTAAGATACTAGGCCAACAGCAAATTAGGATCATCGCGATGCTTGGAGTCTTTCAAATTAGGAGTCCAATGTTTATTTAGCCTTTCTTTCGTTGTCCTACTTATGTTATTTTGATATGTTGGCTAACCTTTACTTACAAGTTTTAGATATATTGCTTGTCTTTTATTTTGAAGCTTTATTTACAGGACCTAATAATATTTGTTTATGAATTTAGTTGAAACACTTTTAGAACAAATGATACAAAAACATATTTTCTTAAAAAATGGGTTAGCATTTTTACTTATAACATTCTTTCAGACCTTTTAAGTTGAAAAGAGGGGACTTATAGTTTAAAAGTTTTCAAATAAAGTTTCAAAGGGGTTAGCTAATATTTATTTAGGCCTAATTCATCGCTTAGATTTCCAAATGAACTAGGGACTAGTTTAAAGGTTAGAACAATTACCCTTTAGAAATTACTTATGGCTAAAATATTTATCTTTAGACATACATATTTTTAAGAAAATAAGTAGGGAAGTAGGCATATATATTTAACAAAAATAAATGCGACTATAGAATAAGTTCTAATAGTTAGGCCTTTTTTTTACTATCTCCTTCATAAAAATATATTGACTATTCTTACTTTTTCGATCAAACATTTCTAAAAACATTTTAATCTTTTAACATGCTATTTCAAAATTTTAGATATGCCAACAGGTTCAAATACAATGTACATACATATATATGTCATACACATAAAGTTATATATTCTATATTTTCTCCACATAATTTTATTTATTAACTACTATCCCGAATGTTATTTATTTATTTTTATGATTTATTCCTATACTTTACACATTATTTTACTAAATCCTTACATGTAAATAAAATAATAAACATTCACATGTTTTACACAACTTATATGCATATACTACACTTTATAATAAACATATTTAAGATCACAAAACTTTATATAATATTTTAACATCTAGTATCATTTATTTTATTTTATTTTATTTTAGAAAACTTCATTCTATATATTTTCATTCAAATAACACATCACATATTACTACATATGTAACATCCGGTAAGTTGAAATAACTATGAAGAGGCTTAAAAATCGAAAATAGTCATATTTTTGGAAAAATTCAAAATCTGGAAATTTGGTTAAGTGTGGGAAATCAGTGAGTTTGACCAACTTTGAGCAGTCATAACTCCTAGTTCAGGATGAGTTAAGAGTAGTTCCAGTTATGTTTGGAAAGCCCTTGGTATGATCTTTCCAACGCCGCCAAGTTTTCTCAATTCCGAGTTCGTATGAGCGAGTTATCCCTTTGAAAGTTGGGCTGTTGGCAGGGAATCCGGCCGGAAAATTTAAGGGCATTTTGGTCTTTTCTCTAGCTATTTCTTTTGGGGTTATATTGTGTGTTAGGCTGATTTTTTTGATCATTTGGTCCCATTTTAAAGAGTCAAAGCTAGGGCTTGAGAAGAAGAAGAGAAAAAGAAGAGAAGAAGAGGAGAAAGAGGAGATCAAGCAAGTTTTCGTCGTGGATATCGTCGGGGGTGATCCCCACTAGGTATGTGAGTTCTTAGTGTTGGTTTGATCCTTTCCCCCACACACCAAACTCATTTTATTATTTAGAAAAGATTGGATTGTTGTTGAAGTTGTTGGGTTGTACTGTTGTTGATGTTGTTGATTGTGTTATTGAAGTCCCTTGTTGATTTGGGCATGTTTTCGGTTGTGTTTGGGTTGAAATCTATTGTATGTTGAGGGATTTATGATTCTAAATGTTTGGGGCTGGAAACCTTGAAGTTTAGAAGGTTTAGAGTTGGAGAAAAAAAGGAGAAAAGTCGAAGTTGTTGGGGAAAAGGGGTGGCGCGTCGCACCTTGCAGAGCACCCCAAGAAGTGCTCTGACCTTCACCCCTTGGGGCGCCGCGCCCTGCAATGCGCCTCAGCTGGCTTTCTGAGCTTAAAGGGCTGGCGCTCCGCGCCTTGCAGAGTGCCAAGGACGCCAAGTTTCCCCCATTCTTTCACACTTTCTCATGCTTGTTCCTTGGTATTGTACCTATGTTTCCTACTTATTTCCAACACTCCAAAGTACGTTTAAATGTCAGGAACTCATCTATAAACGTGTGGTCATATACCTTGAATCCACAATCCAATTCAAGTCGGGTTAGAATCAAGTTAAAGTAAAGTTAGAGTCAAGTCAAGTAAAGTTAAGAAGTAAGTCCAAGCAAGTCCTCAAAGCTTTTCAAAAGTCGTTATTGAACGTTTTAACTTCGTTTCAAGTCGAGCAAGAGTATAGAGTTCAAGATAAGTAAAGAGTCTCGAGTTTCAAGTGAAGTCAAGAGCATAAAGTTGAGTCCATTTCTCAAAACCTATTAGGGAACTAAGTATTCCCAAAGAAGTTTATAAATGTTTTTTTTTTACATTTGAATAAGAGGGGAACCATGTTTTCCAAAGAAGCCTTTGGGCTAAGTTTTGAGTAATCATCTCAATTAAAGAAAGATGTGTTTAAAGACACTTATGAGCCAAAGTATTTTGGGAGTAGTATTGAGCACCGAATTGGGGACACGAGTTCATACTAACTCAACTCTCCATAAGAACCATGTGCCGACATAGGACTTGACGTATCATTCTTTTTAGATGATCACGTAAGATTAAGCTAGTGGATCCATTAAGCAAAAGTAAGGTCCTCTATCACGGCAAGGTATAGGATGGTCCTTGGGCAACGTGAGGTAAAACGTTGTACCACCACTAGGTCTCATAGTGGTGGTTGTCGGTTAAAGAATCTCCCACTAAAGTTATACTACTTTTATATAAATAAAGTTGAGTTGTTATTGCTTTAATCATTAACGAACTAAGTTGTTTTGAAATGTTTTAAAAGCTTTATTTATCGCATGTGTCTTATATATATATATATATATATATATATATATATATATATATTGAGTTTAGTTAAGTTATTCTTGAGTCGTACATGGCCAAGGTAAGTGTTCTCTTGTATTCCTTTCAAGCTTAAGTCGTGGTTTAGCTTTCCAGCTCGCATACTCTTACATTCCATGTACTGATGCCAGTTGGCCTGCATCTTATTATGATGCAGACACAGGTACCCCGGATCAGCATCCTGCACGTCATTGATCCAGCTGAGCACTCCAGAGTCAGTGGTGAGCCTCCTTGCTTTCGGAGGACTCGGTTGATTTGTGTTCTTAAGTTTTGTTTTATTAGGATGTGTGAGGTCTGTCCCAACATCCATCTCAGTATTTTAGAGGCTTCATAGACAATCAGTCAGTTAGTTTTGAGTCTCTTATCTATGTATATATGTAAATATCCTATTTTGAGATTCAAGTTGCCTCTGTGGCCAGATTTTATAACTAAGTTATTTGTTGACTTGCATTTGCATTAAGTTATTCTGTTGAGTTAGGTTTCCGTTGAGTTAAGAAAGTCAGGCCAAGGGTTCGCTTGGGCCCAGAAATGGTCTCCGGGTGTCATCCCGCCCAGGGTGTAGGCTCGGGGCGTGACAAACTTGGTATCAGAGCACAGAGTTCAAGAGTCCTAGGGAGTCTATAAAGCCGTGTCTGTAGAGTCCTAGTTATCGGTGTGAAGCGCGCCACATCTATAATTGGGAGGCTACAACATTTAGGAAGATTTCTCACTTCTTTCACACTCCTCTCGTGCGTTAGAGTTTATCTCTAAAGATTTTCCTTTTATTCCGTGCTTGCGCATGTTTTCAGATAGTCATGCCTCCACGAAGAGTTGGCAGAGGGCATCTCCCTAGACGCTATGTTGATAACAAGAGTTACCTGATGCACCGGGAGTGCAACATCAAGAGGACATTTCTAATGCCGAGTTCAGAGAGGCAATTAGAATTCTGAGTCAAGATGTAACTAATCAGATTGGTCATCAAAGGGGAGCCTGACAGGAAGGAGTTGACACTTCTAGGATTCGTGAGTTCTTGGGGATGAATCCTCCGAGTTTCATAGGTTCAAGAACTATTGAGGATCCAGAGAACTTCATTGAGGAGTTGAAGAAGATTTTTGATGTGATGCATGTGTCAGATACTGAGCGGGTTGAACTAGCTGCGTACCAATTGAAGAATGTTGCTAGAACTTGGTTCGACCAGTGGAAGGAGGGCAGAGCTGAGAATGCACCACCTGCGACTTGGGCCTGTTTTGAGGAAGCTTTCTTAGGGCATTTCTTTCCTTGAGAATTGAAAGAGGCCAAGGTACGTGAATTCCTCACACTTAAGCAGGAGTCCTTGAGTGTTCAAGAGTACAATCTGAAGTTCACCCAGCTATGCCGCTATGCTCTGGAGATGGTGGCGGACATGAGAAAGAGAATGAGCTTGTTTGTTGTTGGGCTGTCTCGGTTGTCAAGTAAGGAAGGTAGGGCTGCAATGCCTATCGGGGACATGGACATATCCAGGTTAATGGTCTATGTACAGCAGGTCGAGGAAGAGAAGCTGAAGGACAAGGAAGAGTTTAGAAGTAAGAGGGCCAAGACCGGTAATGAGTCTGGGCAGTAGAAAGGTAATTCAAACTATTCCTCCTTTCAGCAAAGGCAAAAGGGACCTGCCTCATCATCTGCTAGAGCACCTGCACCCCGATACAGAGGTGAATTTAATGGCCAGAATTCGAAGGACTTCAAGGCTAGACCAGCACAGTCCTCAGATAGTGTGGCACAAGGAGGCAGTTTGTTTCCTACATGTGCTAGGTGTGGTAGAACCCACCCGGGTAAATGTCGTGATGGCCTGTCAGGTTGATTTAAGTGCGGACAAGAGGGTCACTTCATGAAGGAGTGCACTAAGAGTAAGCAAGGTAGCGGAAATATGGGCAGTAGGGCCCAATCTTCTTCAGTTGCTCCCCCAGACAGGACGGCACCTAGAGGAGCTACTTCTAGTACAGGCGGAGGAGCAAATCACCTTTATGCAATCACCAGTTGCCAGGAGCAAGAGAATTCTCCAAATGTTGTCACTGGTATGATCAAAGTCTTTGCTTTTGATGTGTATGCTTTGCTAGACCCAGGAGCAAGTTTATCTTTTGTAACTCTTTATATTGCAAATCAGTTTGATGGTCTTCCTGAAAGACTTTGTGAACCCTTTTTGTGTTTCTACACCTATTGGGGAGTCTATTCTAGCAGAAAGAGTTTATCGTGATTGTCTTGTTTCTATCAATCACAAGAGCACCATGGCTGATTTGGTTGAGTTAGACATGGTAGATTTCGATGTCATTCTAGGTATGGATTGGCTTCATGCCTGTTATGCATCATTAGACTGTAGAACTCGAGTGGTCAAGTTTCAGTTTCCGAATGAGCCAGTCTTAGAGTGGAGTAGTAGTTCAACAATGCCTAAAGGTCGTTTCATTTCGTACCTTAAGGCAAGAAAGTTAGTTTCGAAGGGTTGTGTCTATCACTTAGTCCGAGTTCATGAATCTAGTGTTGAGATACCTCTTTTTCAGTCAGTTCCTATAGTAAAAGAGTTTCCAGAAGTTTTTCCTGATGATCTACCCGGAATTCCTCCTGAGAGAGAAATAGATTTCGGCATAGATCTCATTCCAGATACTCGTCCTATCTCTATTCCGCCATATAGAATGGCACCAGCAGAGTTGAAAGAGTTGAAATAGTTGAAAGAGCAGTTGAAAGATCTCCTAGATAAGGGTTTCATTCGACTGAGTGTCTCACCTTGGAGAGCTCCGGTCTTATTTGTGAGAAAGAAAGATGGTTCCCTTAGGATGTGTATAGATTACCGCTAGTTGAATAAGGTTACCATCAAGAATAAGCACCCTCTTCCGAGGATTGATGATATTTTCGATCAGCTACATGGTGCCACTTGTTTCTCGAAGATTGACCTCAGATCTGGCTATCATCAGTTAATAGTGAGGGAATGTGATATTCCAAAGACAGCCTTCAGGACTAGATACGGTCATTATAAGTTTTTAGTCATGTCTTTTGGTTTGACCAATGCACTGCAGCTTTCATGGACTTGATGAATCGAGTCTTCAAACCTTATTTAGATATGTTTGTTATCGTCTTCAGTGATGACATACTAGTCTATTCAAGGAATGAAGAAGATCATGCTAGTCATCTCAGAACAGTTATTCAGACTTTGGAAGACAGGGAGTTGTATGCCAAGTTCTCTAAGTGCGAGTTTTGGCTTAAGTCTATGGCGTTCCTAGGCCACATTGTGTCCGGTGATGGAATTAAAGTTGATACTCGGAAAATTGAGGCAGTGCAAAATTGGCCTAAACCCACATCTCCAACTGAAATTAGGAGTTTCTTGGGATTAGCTGGCTATTATAGAAGGTTTGTAGAGGGGTTCTCGTCTATTGCATTTCCTTTGACCAAGCTGACTCAGAAGGCAGTAAAATTTCAATGGTCTGAAGCTTGTGAGAAAAGCTTTCAGGAATTGAAAAAGAGATTGATTACAACGCCAGTTTTGACGCTACCAGACGGTACTCAAGGTTTTGTGGTGTATTGTGATGCATCTAGAATTGGTTTGGGTTGTGTCTTAATGCAGAATGGCAAGGTTATAGCTTATGCCTCCAGACAGTTGAAAGTTCATGAGAAGAACTACTCAACCCATGACTTAGAGTTAGTTGTTGTAGTGTTCGCTTTGAAGATATGGCGTCATTACTTGTATGGTGTGCATGTTGATATATTCACTGATCACAAGAGCCTTCAATATGTGTTTACTCAGAAAGAGCTTAATCTCAGACAGAGGAGGTGGTTAGAGTTACTCAAGGATTATGACCTGAGTATTCTCTATCACCCAGGTAAGGCTAACGTTGTTGCTGATTCTTTGAGCATGTTGTCTATGGGTAGCACCGCCCATATTGAAGAAGGAAGGAGAGAGTTAGCAAGAGATGTGCACAGACTGACATGCCTAGGAGTCAGACTTACAAATTTCGCAGAAGGAGGAATAGCGGTGGCGAATGGGGCTGAGTCCTCACTAGTTTCAGAAGTGAAAGAGAAACAAGATCAAGATCCCTTTTTGCTTGAGTTGAAGGCAAATGTTCAAAAGCAAAGAGTATTAGCTTTTGAACAAGGGGGAGATGGCGTATTGAGATATCAAGGTAGATTGTGCGTACCTATGCTAGATGGACTCCAAGAGAGGATTATGGAGGAAGCTCATAGCTCCAGATATTCTATTAATCCGGGTTCCACGAAGATGTATCGTGACTTGAGAGAAGTTTATTAGTGGAATGGCATGAAGAAGGGCATTGCAGATTTTGTTGCTAAGTGTCCAAATTGCCAACAAGTGAAAGTTGAACACCAAAAGCCCGTTGGTTTAGCTCAGAGGATAGAACTTCCAGAATGGAAGTGGGAGATGATCAACATGGATTTCATCACAGGGTTGCCAAAGTCTCGCAGAAACATGATTCCATTTGGGTTATTGTCGACCGAATGACAAAGTCAACTCATTTTCTACCGATAAAGACTACCAATTCAGCAGAAGATTATGCCAAGTTGTATATTCAAGAGATAGTGAGACTTCATGGAGTTCCAATCTCCATTATTTCAGATAGAGGTGCCCAGTTTACTGCACAGTTCTAGAAATCTTTTCAGAAAGGCTTAGGTTCAAAGGTGAACTTAAGTACTGCCTTTCATCCTCAGACTGACGGGCAAGTAGAGCGCACTATCCAGACTCTAGAAGATATGTTGAGAGCTTGTGTGATCGATTTCAAAGGCAATTGGAATGATCACCTACCTCTTATTGAGTTTGCCTACAACAACAGTTATCACTCTAGCATCCAGATGGCTCCTTACGAAGCTCTTTATGGGAGAAGATGTAGATCTCCTATTGGATGGTTTGAAGTTGGTGAAGCACAATTGATAGGACTAGATTTAGTTCACCAAGCTATAGAGAAGGTGAAAGTGATTCAAGAGAGGTTGAAAACGGCACAGAGTAGTCAAAAATCCTACACTGATGTTAAGAGAAGGGCGTTAGAATTTGAAGTAGATGATTGGGTGTATTTAAAAGTTTCGCCCATGAAAGGGATTATGAGGTTTCGTAAGAAGGGGAAACTTAGTCCCCGGTATATTGGACCTTACCGCATAGCTAAGAGGATTGGCAATGTTGCTTATGAGTTGGAGTTACCACAGGAACTAACAGCGGTTCATCCGGTATTTCACATCTCTATGTTGAAGAAGTGCATAGGCAATCCTTCATTGATCCTACCAACTGAAAGTATTAGGATCAAGGATAAATTATCTTATGAGGAGGTTCCCGTTCAGATTTTAGATTGTCAAGTTCGTAGGTTGAGAACGAAATATGTAGCCTCAGTCAAGGTCTTATGGAGGAACCAATTTGTTGAGGAAGCCACTTGGGAAGCCGAAGAGGACATGAAGAAGAGATATCCACATCTCTTTGAATCCGGAGGAAATGCAGATTAAGGTATTAATTTCCTTCTTAGTGCTCTTTTAATCATCATGAGCATGTTGTTGCGTTTGCATAGTTGTTTGTTGGGTGTTTGAGTTGATGTTGCACCTTTAGCCTTGGTAAGAGTAACCTCATTCGAGGACGAATGTTCCCAAGAGGGAGATATTGTAAGATCCGGTAGGTTGAAATAACTATGAAGAGGCTTAAAAATCAAAAATAGTCATTTTTTTGGAAAAATTCAAAATCTGGAAATTTGGTTAAGTGTAGGAAATTAGTAAGTTTTGGCCAAATTTGAGCAGTCATAACACCTAGCTCAGAATGAGTTAGGAGTAGTTATAGTTATGTTTGGAATGCCCTTGGTATGATCTTTCCAACGCCACCGAGTTTGCTCGATTCCGAGTTTGTATGAACGAGTTATGCCCTTTGAAAGTTGGGTTGTTGGCAGGGAATCCGGCCGGAAAATTTAAGGGCATTTTGGTCTTTTCTCTAGCTATTTCTTTTGGGGTTATATTGTGTGTTAGGCTGATTTTTTTGATCATTTGGCCCCATTTTAAAGAGTCAAAGCTAGGGCTTGAGAAGAATAAGAGAAAAAGAAGAGAAGAAGAGGAGAAAGAGGAGATCAAGCAAGTTTTCGTCGTGGATATCGTCGGGGGTGATCCCCACTAGGTATGTGAGTTCTTAGTGTTGGTTTGATCCTTTCCCCCACACACCAAACTCATTTTATTATTTAGAAAAGATTAGATTGTTGTTGAAGTTGTTGGGTTGTACTGTTGTTGATGTTGTTGATTGTGTTATTGAAGTCCCTTGTTGATTTGGGCATGTTTTCGGTTGTGTTTGGGTTGAAATCTATTGTATGTTGAGGGATTTATGATTCTAAATGTTTGGGGCTGGAAACCTTGAAGTTTAGAAGGTTTAGAGTTGGAGAAAAAAAGGAGAAAAGTCCAAGTTGTTGGGGAAAAGGGGTGGCGCGTCGCGCCTTGCAGAGCGCCCCAAGAATTGCTCTGACCTTCACCCCTTGGGGCGCCGCGCCCTGCAGTGCGCCTCAGCTGGCTTTCTGAGCTTCAAGGGCTGGCGCTCCGCGCCTTGCAGAGTGCCAAGGACGCCAAGTTTCCCCCATTCTTTCACACTTTCTCATGCTTGTTCCTTGGTATTGTACTATGTTTCCTACTTATTTCCAACACTCCAAAGTACGTTTAAATGTCAGGAACTCATCTATAAACGTGTGGTCATATACCTTGAATCCACAATCCAATTCAAGTCGAGTTAGAATCAAGTTAAAGTAAAGTTAGAGTCAAGTCAAGTAAAGTTAAGAAGTAAGTCCAAGCAAGTCCTCAAAGCTTTTCAAAAGTCGTTATTGAACGTTTTAACTTCGTTTCAAGTCGAGCAAGAGTATAGAGTTCAAGATAAGTAAAGAGTCTCGAGTTTCAAGTTAAGTCAAGAGCATAAAGTTGAGTACATTTCTCAAAACCTATTAGGGAACTAAGTATTCCCAAAGAAGTTTATAAATGTTTTTTTTTACATTTGAATAAGAGGGGAACCATGTTTTCCAAAGTAGCCTTTGGGCTAAGTTTTGAGTAATCATCTCAATTAAAGAAAGATGTGTTTAAAGACACTTATGAGCCAAAGTATTTTGGGAGTAGTATTGAGCACCGAATTGGGGACACGAGTTCATACTAACTCAACTCTCTATAAGAACCATGCGCCAACATGGGAGTTGACGTATCATTCTTTTTAGATGATCACGTAAGATTAAGCTAGTGGATCCATTAAGCAAAAGTAAGGTCCTATCATGGCAAGGTATAGGATGGTCCTTGGGCTACGTGAGGTAAAGCGTTGTACCACCACTAGGTCTCATAGTGGTGGTTGTCGGTTAAAGAATCTCCCACTAAAGTTATACTACTTTTATATAAATAAAGTTGAGTTGTTATTGCTTTAATCATTAACGAACTAAGTTGTTTTGAAATGTTTTAAAAGCTTTATATATCACATGTGTCTTATTGCCTTATATATATATATATATATATTGAGTTCAGTTAAGTTATTCTTGAGTCGTACAGGGCCAAGGTAAGTGTTCTCTTGTATTCCTTTCAAGCTTAAGTCGTGGTTTATCTTTCCATCTCGCATACTCGTACATTCCATGTACTGATGCCAGTTGGCCTACATCTTATTATGATGCAGAAACAGGTACCTCGGATCAGCATCCTGCATGTCGTTGATCCAGCTGAGCACTCCAAAGTCAGTGGTGAGCCTCCTTGCTTCCGGAGGACACGGTTGATTTATGTTCTTAAGTTTTGTTTTATCAGGATGTGTGGGGTCTGTCCCAACATCCATCTCAGTATTTTGAGGCTTCATAGACAGTCAGTCAGTTAGTTTTGAGTCTTTTATCTATGTATATATGTAAATATCCTATTTTGAGATTCGAGTTGCCTTTGTGGCCAGATTTTATAACTAAGTTGTTTGTTGACTTGCATTTGCATTAAGTTATTCTGTTGAGTTAGGTTTCCATTGAGTTAAGAAAGCCAGGCCAAAGGTTCGCTTGGGGCCAAAAATGGTCTTCGGGTGCCGGTCCCGCCCAGGGTGTATACTCGGGGTGTGACAACATATTTACACTCAACTACTATCTTATTTTTCACGTCTTAATAAGACGCCAGATTTTCGCAAATTCAACATCTATATATTTTTAGGATAACTTTATTATAAAACAACTATATATATATATATTTTACATATGAATATACCGTATATTTAAGTACATTTATTTATTTATTTTACAATACTACTATTAAATCTATTTTATATGACATATATATATGTCGCACCTTGTATTGCACTCATTTTAAACTAACTAAATAACTTATCACTAATTTTTAAAGCAAATAAATAAACAAGTTTTTCTAATCATATTTTTCTAAATTGAGTTTAAGGATTATCTTCAGATAGGCTCTGAGTGATGCTTAATACCTTCCACTCGAGTAATCAAAACCCTTACTCAGAATCTCACTGGTTTCGCAAATCAAAACAGAGTTTACATTTATATATTAAAAAATGGTTTTCCTAACATTTTCCTTAAAATTTAGGTGGCGACTCTAAAACAAAAACAAAAAAAACTTTTCAAAAATTAGAGTGCCAGCCATATTATGGTGTGAACTGTTTTGGCCGGTTCGAAATAGGGCGCGACGTCTTAGCTTGTGGATTTCGTCAAGGGGTGATCCTTACGAAGTATGTGAGATCACATAGCATTGGGTTAGTTCACCCACGCGCCAATCATGATTCAATTCAGCGAAATATGTTTGATTTGAAAGTAAATCTTTTGAGTTCTTGATGAAATTCGTTTGAATTCTTGTGGGTTGTGTTGTTGAAGTTTCTTGCGCTTTGATTCATGTTTCCAGGTGTAATTTCAGTTTGAATCTAGTATACATATTGAGGGTATAAATGATTCTAAGTGTTTGGGGAAATAACCATTGAAGTTTAGAGGGTTTAGAGATGAAAAAGGAGGAAGAAAAGCTGGAGTTCACCTGGGCAGGGGATTGGGGCGTCGCGCCTCTCATAGCCCCATGAGAGGCTCTCGGAACTCTGACCTCTGGGGCTCCGCACCAGCCAGAGCTCCCCAAGTCACTCTTTGAACTTTGAGGGTTGGCGCCCCGCGCCTCTCAGAGCTTCATGGATGCCGGTTCTCCCCATTCGTTTCCCACCTTTTAGTACTTGTTCCTTATCAATGTACCTATCTTTTCTAGCTGATTCCAACACTCTAAGGTACATATAAACATCATGAAATCATCCATAAACATGATATCATGAACCTTGAATCCATTGCCTAATTCAAGGAAAGTTAAGATCAAAGTCAAGAGAAGTTTATAAAGGTTTCAAAAGTCTTTCACAAACATTTTAACTTTGTTTAAAGACTTAAGTTTCAAGTTAAGCAAAGAGTAAAGAGTTGAGTTCATTTCTTAAAAAGAAGTATATCGGGACTTTGTATTCCCAAAGAGTAAAATGTTTTCACATTTAAACAAGAAAGAAAACTTTGATTTCCGAAGAGCCTTTGAGCTAGTTATTAGCAAAGAGTAATCGCTTTCTAAATGAAGCAAGAGAGGAAACTATGATTTCCAAGATAGCCTTTGAGCTAAGTTTTTGAGCAATTATCTCAAATCACAGAAAGAAGTATGTTTTTAAACATAAGAGCTAATATCACATTTTTGGGAGTAATATTGAGCACCGATATGGGGGAGAGTTCAGACAACTCACAGCCCACATAAATCATGTAGCCATCATGGGTAGAAAATACGTTCTAGATGATTCCTTTAGTGTTTTTTAGCATTGACTAGTGAATCCACTTAGTAGTTCAGGTTCTATACCCTGGGCAAGGTATAGGACGGCCCTGGCAGCGTGAGGCAAAACGTTGTATCATTATAATAGCTCTTACGTGATAATTGTCGGTTAGAGAAACTCCCACAGAAGTAATTGTATTCTTAAATACACTGTTTATTTGTATTTTTACATACATCTCAAAGTTATATGTATCTTTGCATACACACAGAGTTGACATAATGTTTTAAACAGATTTTCTTTATATTGCACTTGTTTTAAACTACTTTATATTGAAATGAGTTCAGTTATATTGAGTTGAGCGAGGTAAGTTCTTCAGATTCCTTTCAAGCCTATGTTGTGTTTAGCATTCCAACTCGCATACTTGTACATTCAATGTATTGATGTCAGTTGGCCTGCATCTTATTATGATGCGACACAGGTAACTAGGATCGACATCTCGCGCATCGTTGATCCAGTGAGCACTCCAGAGTCAATTGGTGAGCCTCATTGCATTCCGGAGGATTCCTTTTTATTTCTTTCAATTATTTTATTAGTTCATTAGGATGTCGTGGGGTTTGTCCCGACATCCATCTCAGTTGTTTTAGAGGTTTCATAGACAATCAGATGTTAGTTCTTTAGTCTTTTCATTGTCATTATCTTATGTTAAGACTTGAGTTTGCCTTAATGGCCAAGTTGAATGTTCCTTTATAACATATCATTTTATTACATAAACTTGTCTTTGTTGAATTAAGTCTTCCGTTGAGTAAATAAGTCAGACCAAGGGTTCGCTTGGGGCCAACAATGGTTCTCGAGTGTCAGTCCCGCCTAGGGTGTAGGCTCGGGCCATGACATACTCCCTCCGTCCACTATTAATTGTCATACTTTCCATTTTTAGAGTCAAACTATAATAACTTTGACTTAGATTTTACAATATATTTTTTCATCATATTGATACGCAAAAAATTGCAATGTATAGTACTTTTCATATAGTTTTTGAATATCTAATTTTTTTGTTTAAAATATTGAATTAATGTAATATAATTTAACTTTGAAAATTAGTCAAATTGACTTTCGAAAAGCGCAACATGACAAATAAAAGTGGATGGAGGGAGTATTAACACACCAAACCAAACACTACATAAGAAATAATCTCAGTATAATTAATGCAAGTATTATCAATACAAGCATTATGAATGCATACATTATTAATAAACTCTATTCACCATTATTTGTATACATCCAACCAAATGATCCCAGAGTATATAACTAATGCTTACCAAACAAGATACTAATTAGGGGTGGATCTAGGAAGGTCCAAAGGGTGTCACGGGACATTGCTTTATCAGAAAAACTTACAATATATATATATATAAGGTGATGAGTTTGAGTAATAAAGGTGATGAGTTTGAGGAAAGATGTGGTTTGTGATTTATGTTGTAAAGTCCTACTCAGTACTCCCTCCTTTGGTTCCCTTATCTAGTTTAGTAGTTTGTTATTACTAAATCTATGTAATTTCTCCCAAAATACTTTTTTTTTTACTCTGTTCATCTCTTTCCCTTAGCCTATGTTGTTAGCAACTTCTTCTTTATCTAAACCCCGCGAATATATATATATATTAAAAGACAAAAGATGAAAGATATATACAATATAGTGTTACCTTTTGTTATAAAGGACACGCAGTTCAATTGGTTAAGTGTGTCAATTGTTGTGTGAGGGTCGTGAGTTCAAACTTGTACAACTTGTAGGGATGGCTATTGGGCGGGGCGGGTTGAGTTTAACCCGCAAAATTTTTAATCCTCCGTGTAATAATTTTTTTCATTTTCAATCAGCATCACATAATTTTTAAAATGTTTTCTTTTTCTGATTAAGTTTGATACTAAAACTAAAATTCATACAAATAAATTCATTTTTTCATTAAGTTGTATTAATTAATAGATAATGACTTAAAAATATATTTTTTAGAGGTCAATTGAAAAACATGTAAGAAATTGTATTATTTTTTATTGAACCATTTTCATTTACTATCTTCAATATTTTAGTAGCTTTAAGGAAATTATCTTAATAAATAATGCTCTATGACTTTTATAACATGTAAAAATTAAAATTAAGTTTGAACCCGCTTATAATTACATATACCCTCCAAAAATGTTAATGGTTATGGTTAAAAAACCAAATCGAACTGCAATCCGAATCAAACCGATTAAAAAAAATTGATATTTGTTTTGGTTAGGTTAGGTTTGGTTTTAAATTTTGAAAATCGATACTATTTGGTTTGGTTTTGGTTTTACTAAATAAAAAACCCAAAAATAACCCAACCAAGCCGATAAATTAGATATATAAATTTTATAATTATTTATATATTACTCATAAATAAAAGATAAATATTTTGTAAACTTTTATTTAACTTAAGTCTTTAACTTTACCATTTTCTCAAACCCAACACTTTAGCCCAACTATAACAATCCTACGTCCAAGTCCATCAAAATTCATTTTAGTCTTTAACTACCCTACTTCACATAAAATAGTCATACTTTCTCTTAATTGAATCACTTTATTCGTGTAATGATAATTTTTAGTATTGTTTAATTGAACCGACAATAACTTTTCTATGGATTGTTCATGTATTAGGTGTTTGTGTCTATTGAGATATGTATATCCTCAAAAAAGTTATTACTTTCAAACCGAATAAACCAGAAAAACTGAACCAAACCCAACCAAATCGACAATAACCAAACCGACGGTTATTCTTTTCGTTTAGCTTGATTTGGTTTTAGAAATTTAAAAAACCGACTAGATTGGTTTGGTTTTGGTTTTAATCAATAACCGATCCAAACCGAACCACGAACACCCCTAATACCCGCGAACCGCCCCGCCCCGCATTAGTTTTGAAAAAAAAAACACTTCAACCCACCCCGTTCCGCATAGCCTCAAACCCACTCCGCCCCGCATACGCCCTGCTCCATCGTCATCCCTAACAACCTACTATTATATTTAATGAGATTATTTTCAAAACGAAAACTTATCCAGGAAAAGTTTTTAAAAAATTGTCACTTTTTGAAAAAAATATAAATAGTATATGTGAATTGTGTTATATATATATACTTAAAAGTAGACACCGCTTGCAAGATATCCTATGTATGTCACTGATACTAATAATAAACAAAGCTAATACATTCTATCAAACGACAAGGAAATTTTGTGTTTTGCTTGTTTTCTTTTATTTTTTTAAAATAAAGGTCATTTTTTGGACAAGAAAAACAATTATGTTGTTAGACAATTAATAGAGCCAAACTTGACGTTTCCGTAAGACTTGGGTCATTGACTTGAGGATGACAACATTTTCCAAACTTTGGATTGATTGATTATTTGATATGAATAAATTGTACGATCAGTAATTTATTTCATAGAAGAAAGTTTGAATTAGAAGCATGTATATGAAGAATGATTATTATTTTCCCTACCTAATATTTCTCTTTGAAATTTCTACAAGACTAGTAAAATTTAAAGAAATGTGTTTAGTATTTAAAAAGTGAGAAAAAATAAAATTTATAGGCTGTGTTTCCATTCAATTATGGAGTAGTAGTCTTTGGTGTAGTAAAATAGAAGTTGATCAATCATATACAGTGAATTCTTTAAAATCAAATGTAAATTTTAAAAAAAATAATAATAAGTAAAACCTTGTCCGCAATTGATGTTTATATCAAGTATTCAATTTAAAGATTAAAATTTCCATTATTGATACATAAATAGTCTTTTTCTCGATTTAAATTAGGTGTGTTTTTTTTTCTTTTAAGGACAAGAAAATGAAACTTCAATTAAGTGGAAAGCACTCAAATAGCATTGCCACAACTAGTACTTTTATTAGCTAAAATAAATTATTTGCACAGTTCTTTTTTTTTAATAAAAAAACTTGGATTATTTCTAAATTATTGAATATTATATTGGAATACTGGTCATAAAATTAATATTATAATTTGTGACAAATTCATTAAAATATTATTCTACTTGTAATATTAATGAACTTAAAAGAAACGGCTATAAATACCAAGATTAAAAAATAAATTATATAATAATACAAAGAGGTATTAGATATATGTGATATAACAAGGATAAAATGGACAATGCATAAGATAAATGGAGGATTTTGATTATTATTCAAAGTTGTGGGAGGGGAGTTTGATTTTTAAAATCATATCTATTAGAAAAGATCAATATTTCAAAATTATTATTATTTTACAGAAGAGTCATGCTACTCTATCGTATTTATGACGTTGGACTAATTTGAGAATTATACTTCCCTATTCATTTAGCTGACTAAACGAACTATTCACCAATAGGATAATTTTATTTTAAAATAATAATAATAATAATTATAAGACTGACTTGTCATTGACTAGCAATACCATAAAAAAAGATCTCTACAATATAAATAAATGTGTACACTACACAAGTTTATCAAAAGAAAAAAAAATCCAAGAAAATAGCATATTATCAATATATTTGATGATGGTTCCCAAAATAGTTCAATTTCTCATTCTCTTATATCTCTTTTCGGTTACTTTTGCTTCCAAGGAGGAAGAAATTGCCCTCCTAAAATGGAAAGCAACTTTCAAGAACAAGACTAATTCCTTATTAGCTTCATGGACTCAAAGTTCGAATGCATGCAGGGATTGGTATGGAGTTATTTGCTTAAATGGTAGGGTAAGCAAGTTGGATATTCAAGGTGCTCGTGTCATCGGTACACTCTATGACTTTCCATTTTCGACTCTCCCTTTTCTTGAATATGTTGATCTTAGTGTGAATAATCTCTCTGGAACTATCCCACCTGAAATTAGTAATCTCACTAATCTTGTCTATATAGACTTGCACACCAATCTGATTTCAGGCACAATCCCATCACAAATCGGGTCATTAGCCAAGCTCCAGAACATTTACATCTATGACAACCTTTTAAATGGTTCAATCCCCACCTCATTGAGTAATTTGACCAACTTGTCTATTTTGTCTCTTTATCAGAATAATCTTTCTGGCTCGATTCCTATAGAAATAGGTTATTTAAGGTCTCTTACTTCTCTAGATTTGGGTACTAATTCTCTTAATGGTTCTATTCCTACTTCATTGGGAAATTTGACCAACTTATCTAGTTTGTTTCTTAATGGGAATCATCTTTCAGGGTTTATTCCTGCTTTATTGGGAAACTTGACCAGCCTTTCTATTCTGTATCTTCAGGAGAATAACCTTTCTGGCTCCATTCCTGAAGAAATAGGTTGTTTAAGGTCTCTTAGTCAACTAGTTTTGGCTAAGAATTCTCTAAGTGGTGTTATTCCTGCTTCATTGGGAAATTTGACCAGCCTTTCTGTTCTGTACCTTTATCAGAATAACCTTTCTGGCTCCATTCCTGAAGAAATAGGTTACCTAAGGACTCTTAGTTATTTAGATTTCTCTACTAATTTTCTTAGTGGTTCTATTCCTACTTCTTTGGGGAATTTGAATGAGTTGTATCTTTTGTCTCTCTTTGCTAACAACCTTTCTGGTTCGATTCCAAGTGAGTTGGGGAATATAGGAAGACTTGTTACTATGTATTTAAATATTAATCAACTCATTGGTTCAATTCCGGATTCCTTGGGCAAATTGA
The DNA here is from genome assembly GCF_900185275.1 of Solanum verrucosum. Taxonomy (NCBI): domain Eukaryota; kingdom Viridiplantae; phylum Streptophyta; class Magnoliopsida; order Solanales; family Solanaceae; genus Solanum; species Solanum verrucosum. Next base: position 504,515 of record NW_026020011.1, read on the forward strand.
GAAACTTGCAATGGATGTATCTCCACAACAACAATCTCACTAAGAAAATTCCTTCATCTTTCTGCAATTTGATGAAATTGGAAGTGGTGTATTTGGGGAGAAACAACTTGAGGGGAGAAATTCCGCAATGTCTAGTCAATATTAGTGGACTCGAGGTATTGAAAATAGAAGATAATAATCTCGGTGAAGATATCCCTTCGTCTATTTGCAATCTAACGTCACTAAGGATTTTAGATTTGGGTAGAAACAATTTGAAGGGAGAAATTCCACAATGTTTTGGCAACATGGGTGGTCATCTTGAGGTTTTGGATATCCACCAAAACAATCTTTATGGGACTCTTCCAGAAACTTTTAGCAATGGAAGTGTACTCAGAAGCTTAGACTTGCATGACAATGAATTAGAAGGAAAAATCCCCCGATCTTTAGCCAATTGCAAAAACTTGGAAATTCTTGATTTAGGAGACAATAACTTCAACGACACATTTCCAATATGGTTTGAAACTTTGCCAAATCTGAAAGTTTTAAGCTTGAGATCGAACAAATTGCATGGGCCAATTAGAGCTTTAAGTAATGGAAACATGTTTTATGGGCTTCGAATCATAGATCTTTCTTATAATGCTTTCACAGGAAACTTGTCGACTAGTCTATTTCAAAAACTGAAAGCCATGAGGACAATTGATCAAACAGCGAAGGTACCAACATATCTTGGTAAATCTGGAGAGAGAGATTACAATGATTCTGTAACAGTTTCAACGAAGGGAATGGAGTATGAACTGGATAGAATTTCGACACTTTTCAAGACTATCGATCTTTCAAGTAACAAATTTGAAGGACATATTCCAAGTAGTTTGGGAGATCTCATTGCACTTAGGGTGCTAAATTTATCTCATAACAGATTGCAAGGTAATATACCATCATCACTTGAAAGTTTATCTTTAGTCGAATCATTGGATCTTTCATTCAACCAGCTTTCAGGAGAGATACCACAACAACTTGTTGCTCTTACATTTCTTTCATTCTTAAATCTCTCTCACAATCATCTTCAAGGATGCATTCCTCAAGGACATCAATTTGGTACATTTCAAAATAATTCATATGAAGGTAATGATGGATTACAAGGATTTCCTGTTTCGAAAGGTTGTGGAAATAATTTGACACCAGAGACAAATAATAGGGATTATGAGTCAGATGATGAAGAAAGCGATTCTGAATTTATAAATGATTTTTGGAAAGCTGCTCTTATGGGATATGGAAGTGGGCTATGTATTGGAGTATCCATTATATATATCATGATCTCAACTGGAAATTTGAAATGGGTTGCAAGAATCATTGAAGGGTTGGAGTACAAAATTATTATGCGACAGAGAAAAAGGCAGCAAAGTCAAAGGCACTAAAAATTTCAGGTATACAAGTGAATGATAGTTTGATCTATATATCTAAATTTTCATGTTGTTATATCCAAAGCATATTTCTTTTTCCACAATCAATTGGTAGAAGCAATAAAAATAGATTAAGTTTTTCAAAATAATAGTAGTAAGACTTACTTCTCTTGGTGTAAAAATAAAAATCAGATAATAAATAAATAAATTCCAACATGCATGCAGGTGCTTGGAGGAGCATTTGGTGGAATGCTCAACAGAGATGCAATAATATCATATGTTGCTAGCTTATTAGCTAGTTTTTACTTTTTTTGGTTTCTTTTAAAGTTGTATAAGTAAAGCCTTTTCTTCTTCCTTTTTCTATTAACTTGGGAAAATGTAATGTTATGTACTTTGATGACATATCAAGTTTATGTAAGATATTAATGTATTCAATAAATGTTGTGTATTGGATGAAATGTTTGCATTTCTTGGATTCAAGTATGAGAATACTTCCTGTCCCTATCTATATTTGTCCATTTTTTTTTTCTAATTTGATATCTCTTTTTACTTGTCATTTTTGATAAATCAAAAAGGATAATTTATTTTTTTATATTGTATCCTCAATTTATTAACATTGAGTTAATTTCTTTGAAAAATGTAGTGAGTAAATATGTTTAAGACTCTATTGAACTCACTATTGCAATCATTGTTTTCTTAATAGGTGTGTCAAGTCAAAATTTATTGAAGTAAAACGGAACAGAAAGAATGTATATGTAGCCTTTGGCAGGTACAAAGTACCAAATAAAAAATTTAAAACACCTTCTGAAGATTCAAATTATTCAACAAGAAACCTCACTACCACCATCACATATAAAAATTAACACTAACATACATTAAAGTTGTGAGACTTCAATATTACACTACTTAAAATATCACTATATTTTTTCCTACAAAATTTTCTATCTAAAAATATTCAATGGCTATTCCATCGATAATTAGAGATTGAATCGGTATGAAAAGAAAAAATAGAAATTGTTTCATATGGAAAAATCAGAAAGCTTACTTGTTATATGCGTTGGGAAATACTCTCTCTGTCTCAATTTATGTGACACTTTTCATTTTTCGAGAGTCAAACAGATTAAGTTTGACCAGAAATTTGCGCGTGGAATCTTCAATTTTTTTTAAAATGAAATTTATATATTTGTGAACTATGTAAAAAGGTTTTAAGTCACAATAATTGGCAATTTAAAATAATTAAAAGATATATGCAAAATTTATGATCAAAGATAGACTTGTTTGAATTTCAAAATCAGAAAAGTGCCACAAAAATTGGGATGGAGGAAGTAATGGAAATTGGTGATGGTATTCATATAAGAATTGTGTATGGTAATTTAATGATGTGAACTTGCTAAACAACTTGGATTAAAAATTAGAATCTTGTTGATTTGTGTGACTTGATTATGTTGTGGCAATTGACCGAATGAGATGAACACTTAATGATATGCTTTGATTAATTGTTGTTGGATATTAGTGTTGAATTATCATCCTCATATTTGATCAATGCACTATTATGTAATGCACTATTATGTTTGCATTTATGTTGTACCACTGTTGTGATGATATTGGTGAGGATGAGAGGAAATAGGAATTTGGCCCCACGTCCATGGTGGAAACATTGAGTGGAAATAGGGAATGAGCCACATATTTTTGGCAGATTCATTGAGATAAAATTGGGATCGGGCCACACGCCTATGGCAGATGCATGAACTAGGAAGTCCCCTATGGGTTTCGAATTGAGATTCAACGGAAGTGTATTGTAGGACAGACACTTTACTTGACGTATCATTGCATTGCACATCATTACCATTTGTGAAGTTATGATCATTTTTATGAGACTTTCGATTGATGTACTTGATACTTGATCGTGACTGATCTGTACTTGTTGAGATGTTACTATTGAACTATGTGTTCCGTGATTTATAGATTGTTAGGTTGGGTTGATTTATGTGTAGGTTGTAGTTTGTGGAAGTTTGGTTGGAATGAAAGGAGTGCTCGTATTCTGCTTTGCTTGACTTAGCGTTTAGTAGTTTGTTTGTTGAGTACCATGTGGTTTGGTACTTACTCCTTACTTCTACACTTGTGTAGGTCACGAGCCCAGATCTATGTGATTATCCTTCTTCTCTACTTCGTCCGAGGCTTTTCTGTGGACACTTGAGAGGTACGTAGTTGCTTGTCATCTCAACAAGCCGTCTTGTTCCTTTATTATGTTCTTGTTCTACTCTAGAAACAAAGACATTTGAGACTTGTAATTTTTTTCAATTCAATTGTAATAGTGGCTTGTACATGTGACAACCAGATTTTGGGGGTATTTTTGAGTTGATTAAGTTATCCGCATTTATGCCATTGATATTTTAATTTCCGCTTTTCTATCGTTATGTTTTGGATTTTCGACTTACTTGTCATGGTGGGATAAGACGAGTGCCTCGTTACAAAAAACATGCATCCATAAGCTTTGTGTATTATTAGTACCTTGTTAATTCAATACACTTTTAGCCTATGTATATCTAATATTTGTATCAGTTATACGCTTTATTGTGTATTGAGGTGTGTATTACTAATACCATAGATTTTTATGTACTAGTAATACAAAAGGTTTCAAGACATGTATTAGATTGATTAATGGCATAATAACCCTTCAAATCCTTCTCAACACATTTTCTATTTTCCAAAGCTATAGAGTGTGGAGGGTATTATCCTAAACAAATATTTTTTTATAGAAGTTATGCAATGTGTTTTATTAATGCAAGTATTACTAATACAAGCATTATGAATACATGTATTACTAACACACTCTATTTAGCTTTATTTTTATGATCCCAGAATGTAGAACCAATGCTTACCTAACAAGATATTAATAATACAAAAGGTTAATACATGCATTATTTTTTCCAATAAACTCTACCAAACGACATGAAAAATTTGTGTTTTGCTTGTTTTCTTCTATTTCTTCGATAAGAAAAACAATAATGTTGTTATACAAAGAGAGCCAAACTTGACGTTTCCCATAAGATTTGGGCATTGACTTGAGATGACAACATTTTCCAAATTTTGAATTGATTGATTATTTGTTATGAATAAATTGTACGATCAGTAATTTATTTCATAGAAGAAAGTTAGAATTTGTGTCCCTCAAATTGAAGACATTATGTATATAGAGATAATTATTTTCCCTACCTAATTGTTGAGCCAATTTTTGACTAAGTCTACCCTATCATTATCATAGTCAACCCATTGCATTATGTATATGGAGATAATTATTTTCCCTACCTAATTGTTGAGCCAATTTTTTACTAAGTCTACCCTATCATTATCTATAGTCAACCCATTTGAGTCTTTAAGCATACTTTGTATTGAGAGTTATTTCAATGTTTAAAGTGTCTTGATGATTCAGATAGGTAGGAGTAAACCTATTTGATTTGTATAGCGAGGTGGGTGCTATATTAATTTGTGTGTCTAATAGTTGTTTGAGGAGGAACATGTTAGTGCAAAGTTTTAATGATAAACATTTTAATGCGTTTCAAGGTTAGCTGATCATCAAAAAGGAAAGAATCCAAAATAGAGATACAAGATCATGCTGCTTAAATCAAGGAAGATTACCAAACAAGACAATTGAAGACCAACAATCAAGGAAGCTGAAATACAGAGAACATAAATCAAGGCAGATCTTAAATTAAATAAGATCAATCAAGGAAGCCTAAATCAAAGCAGATTCCAAACGGCTACATCTCAATTAAGGAAGGTGAAGATTATGAAAAATCTCCAACGGCTATTGAAGATTGAAGAATCGAGGCTGTTTACTCAAAAAGATATAGTTGGGGAAATGACTTAGTTTTCGAAAAACCGATTAAACTTATGGTTTAAGAGAAATCGGGTTTCCAAAAGGACAGAGTCGCCACTTAATTTTTAGTAAAAAAAAAATCAAGAAAAAATTAAAGGTTTTCAAAAGATTTAAACAGATAAAATCAATTGAAAATAAAAGGGTTCGAAGTTCAATGTACATTCCGAGAAGGTGTTAGGCCCTCGGAATGCCCGCTAACTCGCGGTTGACCGGCGATTTGACTAAAATAACTTTGACTAATTTTTGAAAATTTAACTAAGCAAAAAAAAAAAAAAAGGAAACTCATTTATTTTTATTATTATTATTTTTATTATCTTTAGGAAGATGGGACTAAATGGGATTTTCCTAAGGGGAAATAACTTGAGTTTCGACATGACTAATATTAAAATAGAGCTAAATAGTAAATAAAATACATAAGAAAAAATAAATATTTAACTCTGAATATAAAAAGAGACGGCTATCTTCGGGGAATTAATTAAGTTAAACCAAAGATCAAATAAATATGGTAGTCAAATATAATAAAACAAATAAGAGCAAGGAAATGAGTATCCAAATTTGGGCCTTATCTTGGACCTGCTGAAATAATTGGTTGAGGCCTTGGGCCCATTTTTTTACTTTGAGCGAATTATATACACTGAGTGTATATAGACGTATACGGAATGATTTTCAGCCCGAATGTCTACATTTGTTCCCGTATATTCATTATGCCTATATTCTCGCATTTTTCAGCCTGCAGTTCCAACTTTCCACTCGTATTTTCACGTTCTGACCCTTATATCAGTGTATAAAGGCTGTGTTAAGCTGTTTTCAGCCTTTCAGAATCTGTAATTTTAATTTTTTCAGCCCATATTTATCATTTTTCGACCTTGTACACCTGTTCGTCAACTTCCAATCGACAAGGTTGACTCGATAAAGAGATTTGAGCTTTCACGGCTCATCTCGGAAATGCAAAGAGAGAATCCACAAGGACTCGGACATATTTCATAGCAAGCAAAAGAAAGACAAAATCAAGTTAGCAAGGGAAAACCAATCTTAAATAATAACAAAGAAAACATAACTTAGAAGAAGAAAATTCAAGATAACTACACACAAATGAGAGAAAAGCAATTAACAATTTGCTAGACTTTAGGCTCAAACTCAAATTGGAAAATGGCCACACAAATAGCAGATAAAAATATAAAGCCAAAACTCAATACATACGACCAAATTGAACAAAGATAAGCTCAATAGAAGAACACATACAAAAGGGTAGTTGGTTGGCAAAGACCTAGCTAAAATACTATATAAGTAATTAGAGGAAAAAATGATTAACTTTGACAAGAAAGCTACTGCCTCAAGAAAATCAAAGTCAAACCTCACATTGTATCTCACTAATGCATATTCAAATCACAGTGAATGAACCAAATACATGACACAAGAAATCTAGAAATCATGTCAATGAGATAGCTAACATTACTTAAATCGCAACTACTCGTAGCAAAGAGTCAAAACAATTAGAAAGAAAGCGACAATTTATATCTCTTTTTCTTTTTATTGAAACATTAACTAATACTGAATCACCAAAACAATCATAAGATGAAAAAGGATAGCAACTTTGAAATAGCAAAGAAAGTAGAAATAAACAAAATTCAAGATCTGGAGAGAAAAAGAGACAACAGACGGATAGAGAACTACAAGTATGAGGAGCCTTAGAGACATTAATCACGGAAAATCAAGTCATCAAATCGAACTGATTTCTATCGTCACATAATGAACATGATTATAACGCTTTAAAGAGAGTAATATTGATATTCAGCTCATATCTAGGCACATTCCAAGAGACATGGACATTTTTTCTAAACAACCAATGAAATCTTAAAGTATGTGAGTATTAAGACGATATCATAATGACATAAGAGACGAGTACAAATCGAGGTACTTGAAATTCATAATAGGAATGAGTACAACAGAAGTATTCACAATAATCTAAAACAGTAGACATAATACAAGTTATTGGACTAACAAAATGACCGAATGGAAATCGCTAAAAAGAATAGTTACAACTAAATTCATTTTGAGAAAATGATTGGCAAGTTAAACTAAAGTAAATCGAGGTTGGAATTTTATTTTATTTTTACCTTTTTGAGGGCAGCGAGCTGAGGCGAGGACGAGCGGAGAACGATTCCACCACTACAAGGAGATTCCTATCACGCAAGCTAGACTCGGGCAGCAAACAAGGAGTCCAAACGAAAACCCGAACAATGAAGTTCCCAAAACTTTAGACTAGAAAATTTCCAAGAATTTCTTTGATATAAATTCGACTATACCGAATTCTTTTGGAAGCTATTCTTTTTGTAGGTAAATGGTAGCCAAACCTTTTTGTATTTTATTTTATTTTTTTGCTCAATTTCTCCTCCCCCCTAACATTGAAAAAGAAAAAAAGTTTATATAGAGGGAGACTAGGGCTAATTTTGGGGTGGAAACGGATAGAAATATTTTTAGGGATTTTGAATTCAAAATTCCAATTTCTTTCAAAGGATAAGGAATATGCTATGATGCTTTCGAATCTTTCAAATTCTTCAACAAACTTGAACGGAAAAATGAGCTCAACCGTCGATTCTGAGCCAAGGACGGTCGAGATGATGAGATTGGGACACGTTGGATGATGAAGGACGAGTTTCCAACGTTCTTTGTACGAACGGATAAGAAAGGCGAGGGAGAGGGACGCGCTTCGGGTCGATTTGCTGGGCTGCGATGCTGTTGCGATGTTGCTGGACTGCTGGTGCGTTTTTGGGTTTCTTCGCCTGAAAAAGAAGAAGAAACGAGGTGGGTCTAATTTGTTTGGTATTGTATGTTGCTGCTGAAGTTGTATTGATGGGTTGGGTCTCTTAAGAATGGAATTTGGGCTGGGAATTGGAATGGGAATGTGGGCTGCTGCTAAGGTAAAAATAATGGGCTGTTGATCTTGGAAGTAAGGCCCAAGTTTGGTCTCAAGAAAAGAATTGGGTGCAAGGTGGGAAATGGGTTAAAATTGTAATGAAATGGCTAGATTTTAAATTGAGGATTTGGCCAAAAGAATTGCAATTATAATCGATTAGGATTACGAATTTAACCAAATCAGATTTACTTGGAGAATGTGGCTAAAAATATAAATAAATAAATAAATAAGATAAATTTAATGTTAATTAATTAACGAGCTTCTTATTCTTAACGAAATAAAATAATTAACTTGATAATAATATAATTAACTTAAACATGAACTAATTAATTCAAAAATCGTAATTATGATTTAAATTAAACTAAGTTAGTAAGACACTTAGCTAAAAAGAAATAAAAATCTTTTGATATGATTTTCAAATATTTATAAAATATACTAATTAGACACATAATTATATAATAATTAACTTAATCATAAACTAATTAACTCGAAATATAAGTTATTAATTAATTTAAACCAAATAGCCGAATATTTAAATAAAACTAAAATCGTTTTGAGACAATTTTCGAACATTCATAAAATATACTAATTAGACACATAATTATATAAAATATCATGTTTATTATTTTAAAATTTATAAAAATGACAAAACTACTTAAAATGACTTGAAAATTATTTTGAATTTTATAAAGCTAATTATTTCAAATTGTTTAGAATTTTAAGAAGCTCGGGAATTAATTACTATCGGGGAGGGTCAAAATTGGGTGTCAACAGAGGCTAACGGCTAGCAAAAGATCTCAAGTAAATTGAGGCTAAATCAATAGAAATGAAGATTAGCCTTAATCTTTATTCTTGGAAAATAAGGATTCCTTAACTTCTTTTCCAAGGATCAAATCTCTTGGGTTGCCATCTCTTCACAAGAATGATTCAAGCCTAGACGCTATAAATATGCTCCATCTACAAACTGACAAAGTGTACAATCGAATCGGAATCATCTCAACACTCCCTACTCTACTTTTGATAAGCATTGTATTACTTAGTTTTACTGTTTAAAAAAAAAAAAAAAAAGAAATATTGTTGGTAAGGCGTTGTATCAAAACAAAAGAGTGAAAAGAAACTGAGTATAAACTGTGAAGTCACACTCAACTTTGTACTCACATCAAAAGTTACCAAGTCTAGAAGAGAACACCTTTGCAACCCAAGGGTACTGGACGTAAGATCCACTTTGGATCCCAACCAGTATAAAAATTCTTGTGTCAAGTTTACTTTAGGCAGTTTTGATTCTATTCATACCTGTTAGCAACATGTAGTCGACTGAGGTTTCTCTCAAGTCAACTACTAACAAAAGAAGATCGAAAAAAATGGCAATTCACCCCCCTCTTGCACTTTAAAAACAAAGGTTAAAGTATGGAGTGGTGATATTGTGCGATTTACGCTCATTGTAATCATATTTTTTTCTTGTTTTGATTTACGCTCATGCAGGGTGTTTTGTGCATTGTAGATGAAATATAGAAATATGTGATGGGTCGCTTATGTAATATAACAAGTGTAAACATTTGGAGGTCGAATCCCGCACAGAATTGTGACTGAAAAATATTTAAGAGAAACTATAACTACATAGTTAATATTGATGTAATATACCACAAATAAAATAAATTACAGGTGAAATAAAATCAACAAAAATATATAATTAAATCTTAAGGCTGAGGCGCGGATATCTTGCTCTCTTTAAGGAGATTCAATCCCACTGCGGCATAATCTACACCAATCCAGCAGTATCACTCTTGACTTGTCCCCTCCAGGATACAACAGCCCAACAACGTCGTACAACTCAAGCAACTCCGGATTAGTTGAAGAGTCCAAAGCTCCACAAAAAGAATACCTTCCTTCAACATATAATACTCTTTTTTGTATAGTGAATATAGTTGAAGACTTGGAATATTTTCTTTGTCTCAACTCTCTCTTTCACTACACTAACCTCAATATAAATTTCTCATCTTTTCTTACATTATTTTCACACTTCTACTTGGGATGCTTCACAAAGTAAAAACACCACTATTTATAGGTGAAGAAGTCTTTCATATAATCAATTGGTAGAATAATGAGGGGTAGTGATGTGGCTAGATGTTACATGAGTTACAAGAAACTAATGGTCATATGAGTTACAAGAAACTAATGACCATGAGAGTTACAAGAACTAATGGTCATATGAGTTACAAGACACTAATGACCATGAGAGTTACAACAACTAATTGTCACGCCCTGAGCCTACACCCTGGGCGAGACCAGCACCCGGAGACCATTTCTGGCCCCAAGCGAACCCTTGACCTAGCTTTCTTAACTCAGCGGAAACCTAACTCAACAGAATAACTCAATGCAAACGCAAGGATTCAAAACAACTTAACTTATAACATCTGGCCACAAAGGCAACTCGAATCTCAAAATAGGATATTTACATATATACATAGATGAGAGACTCAAAACTAACTGACTGACTGTCTATGAAGCCTCTATAATACTGAGATGGATGTTGGGACAGACCCGGCAACATCCTAATGAAGCAAAACTAAGAGAACAAAACAACCTAGTCCTCCGGAAAACAAGGAGGCTCACCACTGACTCTGGAGTGCTCAACTGGATCAACGGCGTGCTGGATGCTGATTCGGGGTACTTGTATCTGCATCGACATAAGATGCAGGCCAACTGGCATCAGTACATTGAATGTACGAGTATGCGAGATGGAAAGCTAAGCCACAACTTAAGCTTGAAAAGAGTACAAGAGAACACTTACCTTGGCTCTGTTCGACTCATGAATAACTGAACTCAATATATAAAGCAATAAGACACATGCAATATACAAAGCTTGTAAGATAGTGTGAACAACTTAGCTCGTTAATGATAAAACCATAACAAACTCAACTTTACTTATATAGAAGAAATATAACTTTAGTGGGAGATTTTTTAACCGACAATCACCACCATGAGCCCTAGTGGTGATACAATGTTTTACCTCACGTTGCCCAAGGATCATCTTATACCTGGCCGTGGTATAGGAAGCTATCTTTACTAAGTGGATCCACTAGCTTAACTTTCGTGATCATCTAAAAAGTATGACCCGAGAAAATCCCATGTTGGCCCCATGGTTCTTATGGAGAGTTGAGTTACTATGAACTCATGTCCCCAACTCGGTGCTCAAGACTACTCCCAAAAATATACTTTAGCTCATAAGTATTTTAAACACATCTTTCTTTAGTTGAGATAATTGCTCAAAATCTAGCCCAAAGGCTCTCTTGGAATCGATGTTCCTTTCTTACTCAAATGTAAAAACATTTAGAAACTTCTTTGGGAAATACATAGTTCCCTAATAACCTTTGAGAAATGGACTTGACTTTATGCTCTTAACTTAACTTGAAACTTGAGACTCTTTACTTAGCTTGAACTCTATACTCTTTACTCGACTTGAACTTGAACCTTAAACGAAGGTAAAACGTTTAATAACGACTCTTGAAAAGCTTTAGAGACTTACTTGGACTTACTTCTTAACTTTGCTTGACTTGACTCTAACTTTCCTTAACTTCGATCCTAACTTGCCTTGAATTGAACTATGGATTCAAGGTATATGATCACATGTTTATGGATGAGTTAGGGATGTCTAAATGTACCTTAGAGTGTTGGAAACAACTATATAACATAGGTACAATACCAAGGAACATGCATGAGAAAGTGTGTAAAGAATGGGGGAACTTGGCGTCCTTGGCGCTCTGCAAGGCGCGGAGCGCCAGCCCTTGAAGCTCAGAAGGGACCTGCTGGTGCGCTGCTAGGCACGCCGCCCCAAAGGCTGGACTTCAGAGTCCCTTTTGGGGCGCGCTGGCAGGCGCGACGGGCCAGCCCCTTGCCCAGAAAATCCGACTTTTCTCCCTCTCTTTCCCAACTCTAAACCAACCTAACTTCAATGGATTCAACCCCAAACACTAAGTATCATAAAATCCCTCAACATACAAGAAATTCAACTCAAACACACAACCAAATCATGTCCCACAACCAACAAGAACTTCAACAACACAATCAACAACACAACCCAACAACTTCAACAACATAACCAATCTTTTCTCGAAAATAAAACGAGTTTGGTGTGTGGGGGAAAGGATCAACCCAACACTACGAACTCACATACCTATTAGGGATCACCCCCGACGATATCCACGACGATCCTTGACAGAAACTTGCTTGATCTCCTCTTGCTTCTCTTCTTGTCCTCTTCTTCTCCTCTTCACTCTCAAGCCCTAGCTCTCACTCTTTAAAATGGGACAAAAATGATCCAAAAATCAGCCTAACACACAATATAACCCCAAAAGAAATAGCTAGGGAAAAGACCAAAATGCCCTTAAAATTTTTGGACGGATTCCCTGCCAACTGTGCAACTTTCAAAGGGCATAACTCACCCATACGAACTTAGAATCGAGCAAACTCCGTTGCGTTAGAAAGATCATTCCACAAGCTTCGCAACCATAACTGGAACTACTCCTAAATAATCCTGAGCTAGGAGTTTTGACTGCTCAAAGTCGGCCAAAAACTCACTGATTTCTACAGTTAACCAATTTTCCAGATTTTTGAATTCCTTCCAAAAATGACTATTTCCGATTTCCAGCTTCTCTATAGTTATTTCAAATTGTCAGATGTTACACTAATGGTCATATAAGTTACAACAACCACTAGTCATCTTCTACCACAATTTGTACCCATTAACATATGCACTTAATAATTTTTATTTTAATAAAAAAAATGCATAAAACACCAACATTCTCCCACTCATTTTACTATTAAAATAGGAGAGTTCACCAATTTAGTTGAAGGTAGACTATTATGCATAATGAATGCAGTGGCAGAGCCAGAATTTTCAATAAGGGGATTCAAAATCGGTAGAAATAGGCACACGAAGTAGCCGAAAGGGGTTCGACATCTACTATATATACATAAAAAATATTTTAACCATGTATAAATAATATAATTTTCCACCGAAGGGGGGTACAAGGTGGCTCCGCCCCTAAATGAAGGTGTGCTCTGCATTGAACCTTCACTTAGTAAAACAATAATCTTTACTCTAGAGTCAATAGTGGTCTCAGACTTGAACTATGACTGCTTAAGGGATATAAAGTATCATTGCTTACACGCAATAATCAAGGTGTTGACACAAGCTTTAATAGCCAGCACATTACGGCCTTGTGTTATCCCAGTTTTCATGAATGATTTTTAGAACAAGCTCATTCTCATAGAAAGCGGCCTACTTTCACACTCACATAGGTGAAATCTTTCAAGGGTGCTCCTATAATTTGACACTTCACTCGTACGAGATATAGACTTTCATTAAGAGTTCAAAAACTCAACCTCCACAAATCATTATAGGATGAATTCACTTACATCATAGAGATTAAATAAAATTAATAATAGTGTATTTCACAACATGTCATCATATGATTCGCTCTTCCCATTAAACCTGGTTATAGGTTCTCTAGTCCCCAGGTTGGGTTTCCTCAAATATGACTCAGAATTATTATTTTTGCTTCAATTTCATCCCCCTTGATGTCCCCAGGTTGGGTTTCCTCAAATTGTCACAAATTTTATCACAATTAATATTGATGGTATACCAGTGATCAATATGATCTCACAATATTGTGTTTTCTCCTCATGAGTCTGAAATTATCATTCTAATAATGATTTTGTACTCTACCATTATATTGGTGCTATCACAATTAATCAAAATTAGAAACATTAATTTCTAAAAATAAAGTGTTTGATATAGTAAAATCAATTCATTTTTTCACTAGTTGTTGTTGACATCCTTTGAGAGGGAGCAACGTCGCGGTGACTCAATTTTAAAAGATTTAAAAGAATTTAAAAAGGGGTAAAAAGGGTGAAAGGGTAAAGGGAGTCGCCATCTAATTTTAGGAAAACTAGGAAAATAATTAATTAATGGGAAATTTGTATGAAATAGCAAACTATTAATTCAAATTAAATGTTATAGTCATAGTTTATTTTATTTGTAGTTCGCAGCAAACATCCCTTTTTTTGTCATCTGATTCGGTATACAATTAGCCATTTTCGGTATACAATTAGTCATTTTATACATTTCGGTATAAAATGTATAAAATGCGTTTGTTTTTGTATAAAGCGAGAGAAAAGTGTATATACAAATACAAATACATATATTTTCGTCCTATACACTTATAATTATACAAATACAGATCTTGTTATAAAAATTACAATGTATAAATGAATTTATACAAAACTGAACAATTTGTATAAAAATTGGATGTATCTAGCGAATTATACAAATCAAAAGCTCCATAGCAAACATAAAATTTTCTATGGAGTGAAATTATACTAACTATAGCTATAACATACAATATGGTTTTTATGTTTGTTATATGTGAAAATTGCTCATAATTAATTAACTTAAAATAATGTCTACGAAATCAATAGATTCTAGGTAAGGGGTTCAAGTTATTTCGAAAGGAAGGTGTTAGGCATCCTTCGAAATCCACAACTGTGGGTCCCGACTGAATTCATTTTTTTTCAAATTGAGGAGGAGATAAAAACAAATATACAAGTATAACAAACATGTGATATACACAAGTAATAAAATAAACCAATAATGTAAGAAACAACCTAAGGTTTGCCTAACATATATATATATACAAGATAATGAATAAAGAATATAATTCGAACTTCATTCGAATAGCTTCAATGGGAAGCAACTCCGTGTACCTGTAAAAACACTTAGTAAAAGCGTTAGTAATAAATAAATATGGCTCTAACATTTTTAACAAAGGTTTTGTAAATATTTTCTATTAAATTAACGACAAATTACAGTGAGCAAAGAACATGGACACTCATCAACGATAATATATTAAAATAATGAAGATTTGAAGCAACATTGATAACCATCAAATGTAGGCAGCAACAAACAAAACTTATATATCCACCATAACAAATAATAATTAAAAAAATGATAAAAAGAAATAATAACTAAATAATAATAATAATAATCATCATATCATATATATATATAAAAGAGAACCCTAGGCCCGCCTACGTGGCGCCACCACAAAGCAGAATTTTCTTTTAATTTATTTATTTCCAAAACTAGCTTTCCCCTTTCATGAAAAATTATGACTTTTATGAAAAGTTGCGACTTTTATGAAGAGTTGAAACTTTTATGAAAAGTTGCGACTTTAATGAAGAGTTGTGACTTTTATGAAAGGTTGTGACCTATCCGAAGGGTTGCAACTTTTCCAAATAGTTGTAACCTTTCCGATAAGGCACAATAAACATTTGTTCACACTACCCTTTGTTGTCTATAAATAGAGGAATTTCCTCTCATTTTAAAACAACGAAAATTCTTAACCTCCTCTTCTTTTTCTTCTGCACAATTAAATATTTGTGTACTATGTTCCTATTGAGTGGCTCACTGACACCATTGCTTATGTTACAGATATTGGTATGTATTTTTACAGTCATCAATTTATGCTTATGTTATTAAGGATATATGATAAGATGTTATAATTTTCATTTTCCTTTACATTATTAATGTTTGTTACTACGTAATCTTGTATATAAGATAATAAAGTGTTTTAGTTTTGATGAATGATAGGTTTCAAGTATTATTTTATAAATACCGTCATATTAAATACCCGCGCTTCGCACGGGTAATTTTACTAGTAATAGAATAATAATAAAAAGCAACAACTGTAATATAAAACACAGTAAAAATTATGAAGGTGATTTAGTGTAACACCCCAGAAATTTTTTGAACTAAGACTCAAACCGTTCTTCGTAGTGAGTGAGATTTTACCAAGGGATTTAAAATTTCTTAAGTGTTAAGGTCACTAGATGTAGCACCTTGAGTTTCAAAAAGAATTAAATTGGAAATAGCAAAATCTGAAATTTTGCAAGTTATGCTTAAGTATGAGTTTTGGGTCGACTTCAAATGACCATAACTCCTATCTCAGGATGAATTAGGTATGCTACCAGATATCGTAGAGAAGATCTTTGAATTATATTTCCAACGCCATGGAGTTTGCTATGTTTCGAGGTCGGATGAGTGAGATATGACCTTTTGAAGATAGGCTGCCCAGTTAAGGAAGGTTAGCCGAAAATAGAGAAGGGTATTTTGGTCTTTTCCTTACCCAATTAGATTTAATTCGATTTTAGTAATATTTTAAGGGTCTAATCCTATTAGGTTCAGTTTTATAATCCTAAAATTAGCCTAGGGTTTTAGTTGAGAGTTCAAGAAGAGAAAAGAAGAGAGAAGAGGAGAAAAGAGGAGAGGATCAAGCGTTCGTCGAGATTCTTGCGTGTTGTAGCGGATTTTCGCCATGGGTTTGATCCCTAAGAGGTATGTAAGCTTCCATAGTGTTGGGTTCTTTTACCCACATGGAGGTATGTAAGCTTCCATAGTGTTGGGTTCTTTTACCCACATGCCAATCATGATTTATTCGGCGTAATTTCGTTCTTGAAATTTAAAGATTTGAGTTCTTGGTAAGTGTTCTTGAAGTTTCATTATGTTTTAATATAAGATTCTGCTTGGGTCAACTTTAAACGACCATATCTCTTAGAATATTAAGAGTTACGTGAGCCATAACCTATCCAATTAAAGGTAATTGAATCTACTTTCCAACCCCACCAGTTTCACGTCAATCCAATATATGAGTAAAAAGTTATGACTATTTTAGTAACCTATACAGTGCTGTTACGAATTAGCCGACGGGAAAATATTAAAAAGAGTCATTTTTGTCTTTTTACCTCCAAGAAACCATAAATGAAATTATTGACTAATAAAGGCTCAAAACAATCAGATTTTCATCTTCACTAATGAAAATAATAATTCTTGGCCATAGAGATTTCAAGAAACTAATTCAAAAATCTCAAGAAAGGTTTTCTTGATTGTTTACCTTCAAGCTAGGGTTTCAAGGCTTCTAATCAAGTTCTTCTTCAAGATTCTTCAAGAATCTTGTTCTTCTAGGTATGTAAGGCTATCATAGTGTTGGACTAGTTCATCCTCACGCCCTACATCTACTTTCAGATCAGAAAAAGAGTAATCTAGGATACTTTCCCTAGATTTGAGTATTCTTGAGATAAGTTGATTTTGAGTTCTTGGATTCATGTTTCTTTTAAAAGTTCTATTCCTAATTATCGAATAGCTATATTGTTATTGAGATCCTTCATATCATGAATCATAACTCTTGAATTCATAATTCAAATTCAAGAGAGAGTTAAGAGTAGAGTTCAAGGAAGCCTTTGAATTCAATTCTGAATCCTTTGAGATCCATCATCGATTTGAGTTAAATTTTGAGAAAGTAAGTATGAGAATGAGAAGAGTTGTACATGAATTCCTTATTGATATTTTGACCCTTGAGTCGAGTCGTTCATGCCCATAAACTCCGCATGCACGTCGTAAGTTGAGCATCCTTTAGAGAAGTGGTGTCTTCAAGTTCTAAGCCTTTCAAGTATTGAGTTTCTAACCCCTTTGAGATTATATTTCTAATCATGGGACTATTACATGTTATCCATGAAGTCCTTGAGTTGAATTGTTCATGCCCATAATTTCGCATGAACATTATAAGTCGAACAGTCTTGAGATGAGAGATATCTTTGAGTCATTGAGTTGAGTAGTTCATGCTCATAATTTCGCATGAACTCTGAGTTGAGCATTCTTGAAATGAGTAGTATTATTGAAGTTCTTGGGTTCCAAGTATTTGAGTTCTATCTATGGTTATTGAAAACCTTGCATTGAGTAGTTCATGTCCATAATTCGGTATGAACCATATTTTAAGAAGTCTTTTACAAACGTTTTAACTTTGTTTTAAGACTTAAGTTTTGAATTCAGTAAAGAGTAAAGAGTAAAATTTGAAGTCATTTTCTTCAAAAGTATATGGGGACTAAGTATTCCCAAGGAGTTTATAAATGTTTTCACATTTAAATAAGAACGGAAACTGAGATTTCCAAAGGGCCTTCGGGCTAGTTTTCAGAAAAGAGTAATAGCTTTCTAAATGAAGCAAGCAGGGAAACTGAGATTTCCAAGATAGCCTTTGAGCTAAGTTTTTCAGCAATTATCTCAAATCAGCAGAAAAAAAGTATGTTTTTAAAACATAAGAGCTAGTATATTTTGGGAGTAGTATTGAGCACCGATATGGGGGAGAGTTCAGACAACTCACAGCCCCCATAAACCATGTAGCCATCATGGGTAGAAAAGGGTCATACTTTTTAGATGAACCTTTTTCACATAGACTAGTGGATCCATTAGTAGTTCAGGTCCTATACATTTGGCCGGGTATAGGATGCGCTGGCAGCGTGAGGTAGATCGTTGTATCATCACTATAGCTCTTATGTGATGGTTGTCGGTTAGAGAAACTCCCACAGAAGTTATTGTATTTTTATATACATCAGTTTATTGTATTTTTATATACATCAGTTTATTGTATTTTTATATACATTTCAGAGTTATGTTGTATCCTTGCATACACACAGATTTCAGAGCATGTTTTTAAACAGTTTGTTTCTTTATATTGCACTTGTTTTAAATTGCTTTATATTGAAATGAGTTCAGTCATATTGAGTTGAGTATTCAAAGTTGAGTATCCAGAGTTGAGCATCCAGAGTCGAATATCATATCTTTGAGTCGAATATCATATCCTTGAGTTGAGTATCTAATCTCTGAGTTGAGTATCTTATCCTTGAGTACTTCTGAGTTGAGTAAGTTTGAGTAGTTTGGAGTATTCCTTGAGTTGAGTAAGTTTGAAAAGAGGCAAATATGTTTTCTTTTTATCAAGTTTCAAGCTTATGTTTATGTTTTAGAATTCCCCTTACATGCTCGTACATTCCACGTACTGAGCCATTTGGCCTGCATCTTCTCATGATGCAGACACAGGTATTCAGGATCATCAACAAGAGCTTCGTTGATACATCCAAGAGTTCGAGTTAGCTATGGTGAGCCTTCTTGCTTTCAGAGGATTTCATTTACCTTACAGTCATATCAGTTGTTAGGATATCGTGGGTCTTGTCCCGACTTCCATCTTTATCAGTTAGAGGCTTCATAGATAGTCAGTATAGTTGAGAAGTCTGTATCATTTATTTTATTAAATGTTTTAAAGACTAAAGTTGCTTTTTTATGGCGAGTTGTATATATTTTATTATACAGAGTTTTCTTTGGACTTAAAGTTTGTATTTAAGTTTTACGAACTTTTATTTCAGTTTTTAAGCTTTGTATGCTTGAATCAGTTTTCCGCTTGTAGTCAGCCAGGATGAGGGTTCGCTTGGGGACCAGCAATGGTCTTCGAGTGCCGGCCACGTCCAGGGTGTAGGCTCGGGTCGTGACATTTAGTTGGTGCTAAGGGTGTGAAATTTGCAGAGTCTACAAGTCACAGCTGAGGCAAAGTCCATTAAGGAAGGATTGCAATACTGTTGGGAGAATAATTATTTAAACATCATTCTTGAATTTGATTCCTTGGCAATGATTCGATTCTTAATGGTGTTTGGGAGATTCCTTGGAGTGTGACAATGGTGGTCAACTCCATCAACAGGCTAAGGGAGGTGCTATCAGTAAGAGTACAACACTCCTTAAGGGAGGGAAATACTCTGGCAGATTTTTTTGCTAACTTGGTTTTTCATTTTGCATGTAATTATGAATATAAATCTTTTCAGGAAGTTCCAAGTTTAGGAAAAAACATAATCAACCTTGACAAGTACAAAACACTATACATGAGAATTCAAAAGACAGATTCCACAGTATTTTCAAATTAATTAGAGTTGACAGTGTCAATAAGTATTATGAATGCAAAAGTGAAGTACGTAGAAATATTCAATCAATTCAATCTTTGATGTCTGAAAATTTTTTCGGTTGGTTAAAGTACTATGCACCTGGTGAGAGCTTTGAGGTGTTGCAAATGGTATTAAACCAGGACTCAAAGATTGAGAGTAGTATTTTTCTACTACAGCAGTTGAGTATTCATACACAGGTAACTTAAATCACACAGCAACATAGAATGTCGATAGTCTTGACTTAGATGGTGGTATTAACCTAGTCGGGTTCAATACATTATAGAAGAGGCTAAAGAAATTCAAGTTGTTGTAGAAGGTTTCAAAGTTACCTTTGGCTACTGACGGAGAAAGACTCGATTCATCGGCAAGCAGCTAGAGTAGTTGTGCATGAAGCTTGCAAATGACACAAGTAATTCATTTTCTGCAAGAAACCTCAAAAAAAAAAGTTAATTTATCTTTTAAGGATCTAAAATTTGATGGTGGTATCAATCTCAGTTGTGGGATTCAATCCATTGAATGATAGATCTAAGAAAGAAGAGCCAATTTGAGATGCAAAAGTCACGTGATAGAACTCCTGGATGAAAAGCTTAAATCGGCAGTGAGATATTCAATGGTGGATCTGGTATCATCGATGAAGAGGAAGCTCCGACCATGAACACCAACATTGAAGCTATCTGATGCTTCAGTTGCCTCTTTGGTTTACTATCTTTAGAAATGTCCATCCTTTTCAACTTTCCTATTTGATTGTCTCTTTTGTATTTTGTTTAATTTGGGTCTGGCCGTATGGGATGATCCTATTTGTGTACATATTTTATTTTTCAATAAAGTGGCCCAATGGGTCTTTAATTAAAAAAAACTCTCAATTATATTTACAATAATATCCTTATCACCCTCCCACAATCTGAAGAGGAGGAACGAACATGAAGATTGACCCAAAACGCCTTGAATTTTGTAATAGATACATCTTTCGTAAATACATCTGCAAGTTGTTGTGAGGTGGGAACATGAGAAACCGTAAGGTCACCTTGGGCAATCTTTTCACGAATAAAATGATAGTCCAAAGCAACATGTTTTGATCTTGAGTGAAAGACCGGATTATGTGCAAGATGGATGGCGCCAATATTATCACATTTGGCAAGAATAGGAGTGGGAAGATAAATACCCAATTCACGGAGAAGAAATTGTATCCATATAACATCGGTAGTGGCAACAGCCAGAGCACGATATTTAGCTTCGGTGCTTAAGCGCACAACAATTGGTTGTTTCTTTGTAGACCAAGATATCAAATTACTCCCAAGGAAAATGCAAAATCTAGAGGTAGAGCGACGAGTTGTTGTACATCCCGCCCAGTCCGAGTCTAAGAAGGGAGTTAAGGAGTGGAAAGTATTTTTGTTCAGCTGCAACCCATGAGCAGGAGTGCCTTTAAGATAGCGAAAGATTCGCTTAATGGCTTGAAAATGAATAAGACGAGGTTGATGCAGAAATTGGGAAGCCATATTCACAGCATATTGTATATCCGGTCGTGTGAAGGATAAATATTGAAGACTTCCGACCATCTTACGATACATAAAAGGATTATCAAGAAGTTGGGTATCCACAGAATGCCAATCAAGCTTACTATACAGAGGAGTTTGGACAGGCTTAACTTCAGCCAAATCAAATCGATGCAAAAGGTTCGATATATATTTCCGTTGCAGCAGAAGAGCCCCAGCAGTATTGTGAACTATCTCCACACCTAAAAAGTAATGAAGGGAACCAAGATCTTTCATTGCAAATTCAGCTTTCATGGATTCGATAAAATCATCAACAAGCCGCTGTGAGAATCCAAAAACAGCAATGTCGTCAACATAAATAGGAAGTATCAAAATAGAACTGTCTTGTCGAAAAGTGAATATGCTGTGATCGGAGGTAGATTGCTTAAAACCAAGGTCCAAAAGATAATTTGCAAGTCGAGTAAACCACGTTCTAGGTGATCATTTCAATCCATAAATGGCACGACGTAGCTTACACACATGTTGTGGATAATCAGAATGTTCAAAACCTTTGGGCTGCCACATATAAATATCTTCATTTAGCTCTCCATGTAGAAAGGCATTAAATACATCTAATTGATGCATACACCAATTATGAAGAAGAGCCAAAGATAACACTACTCGAACAGTGCTTAACTTGATCACAGGAGCAAAAGTTTTTGTATAATCTAAACCTGGCTATTGAGAAAAGCCATGTGCAACCAAATGAGCTTTGAAGCGGTCTATAGAGCCAGTAGGACCATACTTAATCCGATATACCCATTTATTTTCTACTATATTCACATTGGAAGGTGGAGGAACTAATGTCCAAGTATGATTTTGGACGAGAGCGTTAAACTCTTCATCTCCTTACAATGGTTTGTCACAGGTGATTGTTGGTGTTGACACCCGATTTTGGACCTCCACAATACAAATTAATCACCGAGCTTCTTAAATTCCAAACGATTTGAAATGATTAGTTTTTATTAAGTTCAAAATATTTTTCAAGTTACCTTTAATTAATTTTATCATTTTTATAATTTTTAAGTAATATATATGTTTTATATAATTTTGTATATAATTAGTATATTTCATAAACATTTCGAAAATTATCTCAATTTTTTTTTAATTTTAGTAAGTATTTTATTAAATTAGTTTAGTTTAAATTATGGTTATAATTTTGAATCATTAGTTTACAATTAAGTTAATTATTTTATTTCGTTAAGATTAAGAAACTCATTAATTAATTTATGTTAATTCATCTTATTTAGTTTTCTAGCCGAATTCACTAATTAACTCGAGTTGGCTAAGTCCTTAATTCAATGGCTATAAATTGCAATTTTAGCCACTTTCCCTAACCTTGTCTTCACTCTTTGTAAGACCCATTTTGGGCCTTACATTCCCAACTTTCAGCCCACTAACTCTTACAACAATAACCCCTGCCCAACACTCTTATAACAAAATAATTCCCAGCCCATTCCCACAAAGACCCACCCCATGTAATACTTACAGCAACATCAACAGCTCAACAATTCCCACTCTCCAATAACCCAGCCCATTACCAACAATCCAAAATTCCAGCAACATACGTACAAAAACACAACATACACCCCAAACCGACCCCTATACATTTCTCCCTTCTTCTTCACGCAGAAAATGACCAAAATCGAGCCAGCAGCCCAGAAAATCGTACAGCAGGCAGCAGGCACGTGGCTGTCCCATTTCCTCTTCCGAAATGGGACGAAACTTGCAAGAAAAAGGTGTCATCCCAAAATGGTGAAAGTTTGGAGTTTGAATTTTTTAATGGGCCTCGTCCCCATCCGAAAATCTCCCGCTTTTTTCACCCCATTTTTATCCTAATTTCGCCTTTAAATGTCCTCTTCTCCATTCATATGGGGTTGGAGGTTCTTGACGGATATAGGGAGAAAAGTCGGATTTTGATTTGAGCAAAAATACACACAAATAGCTTAAGCGAAAATAGCTAAAACACCTACTAAATACCTCAAAAAAATAGAGGAGAACTAGTTTCGATTATCGCTGCTCGAGCCGGAACTTGTGGTGGTGAAAGTCAGTCGTCTCCAACTCGTTGCTGTCCCTGTTTGCTGCACTTCGAAAGGTAATGTCTCTTCATAATGTTCCTACCACCTCTTCTTCTATTTCAGTCTCATTCTGATGATTGAAACATTTTTTTATTTTAGTTGGTTGTTGGCTGTTAGTCGCTACTAAGTTTGATGTTGTTTCGATGTGGTGTTTATGTTCTTAGTCATTTTGCTGAGTCTATTTCGAAGAGCAAGTTTGCTTCTTCAGATTAAGTATGCTTTAATGTCATGTCTTCGCTTGTTGGCCGGTTTGCTCATTCGTTAGGCTTTATTTTGAGTAGTCTTTGAGCATTATGAACCTGTTTCTTTGGACGTTAATCTAATTGAATTAAGTTCGAATCGTGATTGTGAATTAAGTTATTATTCTGTCTTGTTCAAGTTGTGTTCAATACCAATGATAGGTAGTTTCAGTTTGGTTCATGCTCATATTCTCAACCTTGAGTCTCTGAAGTCTGACCTTGTTAAGAAGTTTTCGTATATATGCATTTGTAGTGTATTTCTATCTGTAGCATGTCACTAAATTCGGGTAAATGCTATCCCTTAAATATGTGGTTATTGCTTTCAAAATCATGTCAAATCGGGTCATTATCCTTCACAGTCCCTTAAGATGCCACTTTGCCATTATTTGCTTAGGACTTAGTATTTTGCTTACATGATTAATGATAACTCCTCATACCAAAGTGGTAGTCAACTATTAAGGATATATTATTAGTCACTGTTTCATGCTAAGCATTTATTGCCCACTTTTGCTATACCTTTTCTGTAATTCGTAGTTCGCCATATTATCCTAAGTGAAGCTCAACTTTGGTCAAGTTCAACAAATATGTTCCTTGTTTATCTTCGTGTGTTTTCAATTTAGTGATTGTATGCATCCGTCCAGTGTTCTAAAAATTATTTCCTAGCGTTAAATTGCAAGTCTTAATAGTCGTTTTATTTTAAGATGATTAATAATCAGTCCTTATCTAATTTTGTTTTAAGATGTGGGTCGGTGTAGTGCACATGTTACTTCCTCTTTTTTTTTATTTCTATTTTTACACTTGAATGCATGATTCTGCTTTGCACATGTGTATTATTAGTTAGTATGGCAGTACCTTAACTGTTTGTGACCAAGTGGCTATTGGGCCCCTTTAATCTTCTTTAAAGTTATTACTGTCCATTGTGTTCCTGTATGATTCCCTTTAGTGGGGTTGTATGTTCATCTATTATTTGAGTCAGTGAATATTTCTCGCAAATCGATATGCTTCTTCTACATTTATTTCAAGTCGGATTATACATTGACTTTTGTATCCTTTTTGATTGCATGTGAAATTCGTACGGGGCCAACGGACCCTATCCTTGCATTTTTCTGTAGGCCATGGAGGCCTAATTCTATTTTTACCCGAGTCGGCCAGCCATAAAATCGACGAACAGGTCCTGGAGTTGAAAGAATATGCAGCAGATCGAGAAATTGAAAAGATTGAGCCAAAGGCCCACTCTTAATTCAAAGAAAATTGTATTTTGTTATTTTGGCCTAAGCCCACTTATTTGCTATACTTGTTAGTTCCTAGGACAGGTGAAAGAATTGGGCCTAAGTCCCAAAGATAAAAAATATACTTCTTTTATGTTAGTTTAGGACAGGTGTAGATGACTCAAATGGGCCCAAATACTGGCACAGGCGGACAGGAAAACAAGATTTGGGCCAAAATCTCTTTCCCTCTTCATTTTGATTATGTTTATTTACTTGTTAATATTTGTTGTTAATCTTAAGTCGAAAAATTCAAATCCCCGAAAGACACCCATTTTGAATTAATTACTTAACTAAATTATTCATCATTTACTCGACTTAAAAAATAAAATAAACAAATAAGTTTACAAAATATTTCGCTTAGATATATTTCAACATTTTCCCCTTAAAATGGTCCTAACAACAAAATATTTCAATTTTGCAATTCAAGTTAAGTTAAGATTATTTTTAGCCAAATAATTAATCGCCGGATAACCGCGTATTAGCGGGCATTTCGGGTGCTTTAAACCCCTTCCCGAAATGTTAATAAGAACCTCGAATCCTTTGTATATTTTCAATTGATTTCTATTTTAATCTGTCGAAAAAATCGATTTTCTTAATTTCACCTTAAAAATTAAGTGGCGACTCTAAACCGGTCTAAAATATTATTTTAAATAAAACAGTTGGCAATGGTAATCTTCTTTTTATTTTATCTACTGGTGATAAGGATATTATTGTAAATATAATTAGAGAGTTATGTACTTGTAATTGAGGAAGAAGTTTGAGCAGAAGTAGTTTGAGAAACCATGGTGCTCTTGATACCAAGTTGAAGTTTAAGTTTCAGAGAGATTGGAGAAAACAAACCAAGCCTGTGCGAATAGCCAGCGCTTGAACGTGTGCTATTTATAAGGCAATTACAAGTACAAAACTCTTTAATTATATTTACAATAATATCCTTATCATCTGGTTTTGGGTGAAGGAAAATGGAGCGGTTGTTGGTGGTATTTGTGGGGTTTCTAGACGGGAAAAGTGAACGGAAAAAGGATAGGCTATGGGGTTTGGGAGGAGCTGGCAGTGAAGAGGAGAACGGAAAAAAATGGGGTCTTTTGGTGGTGGACTCGCCGAATTCCGGCGGAACTCCGGTGAGTGTCGCCGGAAAAACTAAGAAACAATAAAAGAAAAACTTTTTGAAGGCTAAAAGATATGTGAAAATTACCCCTAAAAATCTTATCCACCACTCGTTAACTTAATGAGCAAGTTATTCTTTAAATAAGGAATTGAAAACCACAAATAGTACAATACCACTATCTTAAAACCGTGAACCAAAACTACCGGTTAATAAAATATATGTGTATGAAATCTTATCCATATCAGAATGAATTTCTGGACTGTGCAAAATATCAAAATGAATATTTAACAAATGTAACAGATAAAATGAATATGAAAAAATGTAATGAACATAGCCAATGACATGTAAAAAATGCAATTTAACAGAAATAATGATTTTATAAAAAATGAACAAATATTTGAATGTATTCAACCGGCTGCGACAAAATAATATAAACAGAATTAACCGATAAAGATCCTAATACTTTGGGAATAAGGATATATATCAACAAATTGCATTAAAATGACAAAACATATACTCTGAACTATTTAAAAAATAAAATACTTAAAAAGTATTAACGTTAGAAATATCATACCAAAATTTGGTGTCAACAGTTGAAGCTTAATTATTTACTTCAACCTTCAAAGTAGAGTTAGCAAGCAATATGATTTGCTTTTCTTACTTCCATCAAATAGCACCAAGTTTTCTTATCTGCACCATCAAAACTTTTAAGTATAGCATAATATTTTTTCTCATAAAACAAGCCACCAAATTTCGTACCAAGTAAATTTACTTGATTTGCTTGTACATCTAATACTTTATACACAATATCATATAAAGAGCAAGTAATCACATATCTCATATTTTTTAATTAGGCTAGCAAACTCTTTCTTTCTTTGTCACACCATTTTCACAATTGAATCAAAAGGAGTTGCAAGACTCACACGACCAATAAGATTGTACTTCACAATTTTTCAATAGTATGTGATTTGACAAGGAAATTTTCATCACATGTATGGTATTTTTCATTTCAAGAATGAAATTTATCTCACCATATATTTCTTATCAAAATGGCTACTCAACACATTTTTCATAATTTATTTATAACTCTCATGTTAGAGCTGAAAATCACCTCATTATAGCCAAACAACATGTGTTTTATTCCATAATAAATATATGCACTTGTAATACCCTTTTTAGAGCATTTCTCAAAGATACAAAAATCATTTTTTTACAATAATTTTTGTTTCCCTCATTTCATGAACCCCTACTATTTTATGAATTTAAATATTATTTTTTCATGAAAAGTAGTATCACTTTATTCATGAAAATACTAGGTAAAAAAAAATTCCTTTACCCTTTCTCCACTTGAATTGAGCAAGTAGAAAAATACTTTACCGAACACCTCTTCTCTTCCATCTCTTGAAGGGAGCGGTGTTGAACGGAATTATGTTGAGATCTCTATCTTGATATCCGCATTTTTTCAAACTGTAATAAAAACATGAATCTCCTTAAAATTGTTAGTGAAAAATTACAAGATGACAGAATTACAAAATTACAATTAAAAATAAAATGAAGAAATAAAAATCTCTTCAGGCTGAGGCGCGGATATTTCACTCTCTTTAAGGAGATTCAAGTCCACTGCGGCATAATCTACCTCGATCCAGCAGTATCACACTTGACTTGTCCCCTCCAGGATACAACAACCCAACAACGTCGTACAACTCAAGCAACTCCGAATTAGTTGAAGAGTCCAAAGCTCCACAAAAAGAACACCTTCCTTCAATATATAATACTCTCTTTTGTATAGTGAATATAGTTGAAGACTTAGAATATTTTCTTTGTCTCAACTCTCTCTTTCACTACACTAACCTCAATATAAACTTCTCATCTTTTCTTACATTATTTTCACACTTCTACTTTGGATGCTTCACAAAGGAAGAAACACCACTATTTATAGGTGAAGAAGTCTTCCATATAATCAATGGGTAGAATGAGGGGTAGTAATGTGGGTAGATGTTACATGAGTTACAAGAAACTAATGATCATGAGAGTTACAATAACTAATGGTCATATGAGTTACAAGACACTAATGACCATGAGAGTTACAAGAACTAATGGTCATCTAAGTTACAACAACCAATAGTCATCTTCTACCACAATTTATACCCACTAACATATGCACTTAATATTTTTTATTTTAATAATAAAATGCATAAAACACCAACAGTTAACAAATGTTAAGCCGCCAGACACTGTCTAGTAATATAAATTCAAAAAAAAAAAACTACACAGTTAACAAATGTTTTTCTAGAAGAATTGGTTTGTTTGTTACTTTTAATTGCAAAGTTTAAATAATTAATTCTCACTAAGTAAACGATTCACAAGTTTTGATTAACTCAGTACGAGAGAAATTTCATTGCTAGGTCACTTTTATGCAATTGTGTTGTGTCTATGCTTTCATTGTCATACAAACAATTATTGAGTTGGTCAAGGGCCGATCTAGTAAGGTTCAACAAGTCTCACTGACATGATTTTGTGGGGGGGGAGGGGGAGGGGGAATATATATATATATATAATTTTCAATATTTCAGTTTCTCAATTTCTTATGTCTCTTTACAGTTACTTTTGCTTCCACTGAGGAAGCAATTGCCCTCCTAATATAAAATGGAAAGCAACTTTCAAGAATCGGAATAATTCCTTATTGGCTTCATGGACACAGAGTTCCAATGCATGTGAGGATTGATATGGAGTTACATGCTTTAATGGTAGGGTAAACAAGTTGGATATTAGAGGTGCTAATGTTATAGGTACACTCTATGATTTCTCATTTTCAACTCTCCCTTTTCTTGAATATGTTGATCTTAGCATGAACAATCTCTCTGGAGTCATCCCACCTCATATTGGTAGTCTCACTAATCTTGTCTATCTTGACTTCCACACCAATCACATTTCAGGCACAATCCCACAACAAATCGGCTCACTAGCCAAGCTCCAGAACATTTACATTTATGACAACCTTTTAAATGGTTCCATTCCTGCCTCATTGAGCAATTTGACCGACTTGTCTATTTTGTATCTTTATCATAATAATCTTTTTGGCTTTATTCCTACAGAAATAGGTTATCTAACATCTCTTACTTCTCTAGATTTGAGTACTAATTCTCTTAATGGTTCTATTCCAGCTTCATTAGGAAATTTGACCAGCTTGTCTATTTTGTATCTTTATCAGAATAATCTTTTTGGCACTATTCCTACAGAAATAGGTTATCTGAGGTCACTTACTTCTCTAGGTTTGAGAACTAATTATCTTAATAGTTCTATCCCTACTTCATTGGGAAATTTGACTAGCTTGTCTAGTTTGTATCTTCATGAGAATCACCTTTCTGGCTCTATTCCTGCTTCATTGGGAAATTTGACTAGCTTATCTGGTTTGTATCTTAATCAGAATAACCTTTCTTGCTCCATTCCTGAAGAAATAGGTTACTTAAGGTCTCTTAGTCAATTAGTTTAGGCTAAAAATTCTCTAAGTGGTGCTATTCCTACTTCATTGGGGAATTTGACCAGCTTGACCTCTATGTATCTTCGCGAGAATCATATTTCTAGCTCCATTCCTGAAGAAATAGGCAACCTAAAGACTCTTAGTTATTTAGATTTGTCTACTAATTTTCTTAATGGTTCTATTCCTTCTTCTTTGGGGAATTTGAACAACTTGTATCTTTTGTCTCTTTATGCTAACAACCTTTCTGGTTCGATTCCAAGTGAGTTGGGGAATATAGGAAGACTTGTTACTATGTATTTAAATATTAATCAACTCATTGGTTCAATTCCGGATTCCTTTGGCAACTTGAGAAACTTGCAATGGATGTATCTCCACAACAATAATCTCACTGAGAAAATTCCTTCATCTTTTTGCAATTTGATGAAATTGGAAGTGGTGTATTTGGGAAGAAACAGGGGAGAAATTCCACAATGTCTAGTTAATATTAGTTGACTCAAGGTACTGAAAATAGCATATAATAATCTCAATAAAGAGATCCCTTCGTTTGTTTGCAATCTAACATCGCTAAAGATTTTAGATTTGGGTGGAAACAATTTGAAGGGAGAAATTCCATGATGTTATTTCTGTCGTGCCGTAATTTATCTATCTTTAGAAAAATCACTTTTTGAAATGTTCTAAGTAGAAAACAATTTGAGAAAAATACTTAGAAAAGAGTCGTCACTTAATTTTTTTTAAGAAATTAAGAAAACTTATAATTTTCAAAGATTTAAACAGAAAAAATCATTTGAAAATACCGAAGGGGGTTCGGGGTTCAATTTACACTTCGAGAAGGGTTTAAGCATTCGAAGTGCCCGCTAACATGCGGTTGACCTGTGACTTGACTAAAATATATTTGACTATTTTTAGAAAAAATAAAGATTTAGCATGAAAAATAATAACTTACAATATATTTGATTAACTTTTCGGAAATAATTAAATAAATGACACATTTTATATTATTTTACTTTCTTGAAAATGGGACCTTAATTGAACCATTTGAATTAAAGACAAGTAATTAAAATATTAACAAAACTAGATTAATTGGTTTTTATTTGAATCATTTTTTAAAATAATAATTTAAACCAAATTGGTTAATCTAAGCATGAAAATAATTTTTTATTAATTGAAGAATAAAAGCAAAGTTTTGACTAACTTTTTGAGAAAAAGTGACAAAGTAAAAGAAAGCCATTTTTTCAAAGTTTATTGAAGAAAAATATTTTAACTTAAAATAATTTTAGAATGAGCAAAAATGTGTGAAGAAGCGTTAAATAACACATTTTTCAAGAACAAACGATTTAACTTAATTGAGGATGTAAAATTTGACCAATATTTAATTAATAAAATAAATGACCTCAGCACAAAAAAAAGTATTCAAAGCAAACCAACACAAAGAAAATAACTCGTCTTTTGGGGAATCTAATTAAGTTAATTAAAAATTATAAAGTTAGAGTTAAACAACAAATAATAAATAATCACGATTAAATAATTAAAGAGTAAGGCAGAAGTTTAATTTGGGCCTCCTTTTGGGCCAATTTTGCTGAAATTTTTGCCTTCAAACCAATCCCGTTTTTGTATACAGCTGGTGTATATCAGTGTATATCAGCGTATGAATAAGCTTTTTTCATGTATCTCTTGCTTCCGAACACCTATATTTCACCTTAGCCCTGTATATGAGTGTATACCGATGTATATCAATGTATACAGGCTGCATATCAGTCCCCCTTTTCAGCCTTCCAGACCTGTAACGGATTTCCGATTTTCCAGCGATGACCGGAGCAGACTCGATACTCGAAAATGCAAGGAGATGATGAAAAGAGTCCAATTTGGACTCCGCAAAACATCACATGTAAAGAAAGTGAACGGAAAGAAAATTAGTATACTCTCTTGAATGCTTTCTAGAAATAAAGTTTACATGAAAACATTACTTTACGCATATGCTGGAATGAATGTGGTAATTAACAAAATGTTTCAACTTCCAATTGGCTTCCAAACAGAAAACAAGGACATGTTTCTTCAAAAATGTGAAAATCGTGAAGATGTTGACAAACCCACATACAAGAAACAAATTAAAATAAAAATTTGAGGCCTACCTCCCAACATGCTAAAATTTTAACCAAACTACATGAATAAATAAATTTATGATATTGTAAGGAACAATAGATAATTAGCTTTGGAAAGGAAAATGAGTTTAACATTTGGAAATACCAAACAGTGACACATGATTGAATAAATTGCATGAGTGCAATTCAATTTGGCTCACGTAACCAACTAATATACCATTGTTAATATCAAAGTTTGCTATTCTATAATTCATCTATTCCGAATGATATTAAATGAAGCATTCTAATCTCACATAACCAAATGAACTTGAAGCTACAACAACATAGTCATTTTAACAATGAATATAGTTTCACGTCAATGAACCAATGCTACTACGACATATTAGGAAAGACCACCAAATCAGGCCAAAAGGAAATGAAATGAACAAACCCCCTGGAGACAGTAACTAACAACATTGATGGAAAAATGCACTTTAGACAAGCTTTATTTAGCTAGGGAAATCAGTGGGGCATATAATCTTACGAGTTCAACTAGGCAAAGAAAAAAGATGGAAACATGCTGGATATATGCTTAACAATTAGCCACGCTTACGTGGACTGAATGAAATTAGTTTTTTGATAAAAAGAAAGGTATCTTAATACAAACGATAATAACTTAAGGCGAAAAATAACAACTCTACATTAATACGAACCCTTAAGTATGACTACGAATCATGTCTCAGAGAATTACACACTTGAATCATATGACTATTTGACTCGATTATATCCATTTTAATCAGAAAAGGGAACAGATCCATAATGAAACGAAAGGAGGGAAAAAGCTTCAGCTACTTGACCAAGTAAACTGCACATTCATAGTAATCAAACAGGGAAGAAACACACCATTTGAGCTTCCAAAGAGAAGAAAAAGAAATGCAATTAAACTACTATACAAAATATAACACGAATGATAAACTAAAACTAAACAAAGCTGAAAATTGCTAAAGAAAGAAGATTACCTTCTTCCGGGCAGCGAATGGAACAATGACGAGCAGAGACGACTGACTTCCACCACTACACGAGACTTTGCCGAAAAGCTTGGATGCAAGCTTCAAGAACGAAACTTTAAAAACTCGCACCTTAAAACTCTTTTACTATCTAAGTCGATTTATAAATCAATATTTCTCTTCTATCTCTCCCACTTCTTCCTTGCTTCTGTTTTCTCTAGTATCTATTTTTCCCTTTGTTTCTTGACAAATTTTCTTTTTTCCAACTCCCCCATAACATTGAAAGAGCAGGGGTATTTATAGGCTGAATTGAGGGGGAAACAGGCAGAAAATTCGGATGATTTTGAATTCGAAATTCGAATTCTCTTTGCTCTTTTTCAAGGCAATAGTGAAGGGGATGGGAAATTCTGAAAAAAGGGGAAAAAGGGGACGGGAACGGGGATGATTGGACATGATGTTGATTGGTGCCCTTCTTTTCCGTGATTTATTGGGATTTTCCAAATTTTCTGGGATTTTTGTGAAGAAGGAGACGCACAAGGTGGGATTGTTGTTGTTGTACGCTGTGTATTGTATTGTTGGGTATTGGGTATGTTGAATGTATTGTTGTTGTAAAGAGGAATGGGCTGGGTTATGGAATAAAGAGAAGTGGGTTGCTGGGGCTTGGAATTTTAATTAGGAATAATGGGCTGCTGGTTGCTGGCCCAAGAATGGTCTTTTAAATAGTCCAATAAGGAGTGAAAGCATTGGTCATATTTGAAATAACCAAATGGCTTGCAATCTTGGCCAATTAAATTAAGAATTTGGTCAAAAAATTGAATTTAATCGGAGAACTTTGGCCAAATCTTAAACAAGATGAATTAATTAAAGAGCTTCTTATTCTTAACAAAATAAAATAATTAACTTAATTATAAACTAACCAATTTAAATAACTCAAATTGTAAATATAAATAATACTAAACTAAATTAATAAAATATTTATCTTAACAATGTAGAAATCTTTTGATATGATTTTCAAATAATCATAAAATATACTAATTATAGACATAATTATGTAAAACATAAATGTTATCTAAAAATAATAAAAAATGACAAAACTATTTAAAATAACTTGCAAACTATATTATTATTTTTTTGAAATTTTATAAAACTAATTATTCTAAGTCGTTTGAAATTGAAGAAGCTCGAAATGATTAATTTATATTGTGGAGGTCCAAAATTGGGTGTCAACAATGGAAACATGGGCGGTCATCTTGAGGTTTTGGATATCCACTGAAACAAACTTTATGGGACTCTTCCAGAAACATTTAGCATTGGAAGTGTACTCAGAAGCTTAGACTTGCATGACATTAATGAATTAGAAGGAAAAATCCCCCAATCATTAGCCAATTGCAAAGAGTTGGAATTTCTTGATTTAGGAGACAATAATTTTACTGAGAAAATTCCTTCATCTTTCTGCAATTTGATTAAATTGAAAGTGATGCATTTGGGGAGAAACAATTTGAAGGGAGCGATTCCACAATGTATTGGAAACATGGGTGGTCATCTTGAGGTTTTGCATATCCACCAAAACAATCTTTATGGGACTCTTCCAGAAACTTTTAGGATTGGAAGTGTACTCGTAAGCTTAGACTTGCATGACAATGAATTAGAGGGGAAAATCCCTCCATCTTTTGCCAATTGAAAAGAATTGGAACTTCTTAATTTAGGAGACAATCACCTTAATGACACATTTCCAATGTGGTTTGAAAGTTTGCCAAAGCTGAAAGTTTTAAGCTTGAGATCGAATAAATTGCATGGGCCAATTAAAACTTTAAGTGATGCAAACATGTTTTCTGAGCTTCGAATCATAGATCTCTCTTATAATGCCTTCACAGGAAACTTGTCGACTAGTCTATTTCAAAAACTAAAAGTCATGACGACAATTGATAAAACAACGAAGGTACCGACATATCTTGGTAAATTTGGAGATGGATACTACCATGAGTCTGTAAAAATTGCAACCAAGGGATTGGAGCTTGAACTGGATAGAATTTTGACAATTTATGTTGCTATTGATCTTTCAAGCAACAAATTTGAAGGACATATTCCAAGTAGTCTAGGAGATCTCATTGCGCTTCGGGTGCTAAATGTCTCATAATAGATTGCACAGTAATATACCATCATCATTTGGAAGTTTATCTTTAGTCGAATCATTGGATCTTTCATTTAACCAGCTTTCGGGAGAAATACCCCAACAACTTGCTGGTATGACGTTTCTTGCAGTCTTAAATCTCTCTCACAATCATCTCCAAGGATGCATTCCTCAAGGACGTCAATTTGCTACATTTGAAAATAATTCATATGAAGGTAATGATATTGGATTACAAGGATTCCCTGTTTCGAAAGGTTGTGGAAGTATTTGGCCACCAGAGACAAATAATGCCGATTATGAGCCATATGGTGAAGAAAGGAATTCTGAATTTCTGAATGATTTTTGGAAAGCTACTTTTATGGGATATGGAAGTGGTCTATGTATTGGATTATCCATAATATATTTCATGATCTCAACTGGAAATCTGAAATGGCTTGTAAGAATCGTTGAAGATCTTGAACACAAAATTATTATGCGACAGAGAAAGAAACAACGAAGTCAAAGGCAAAACAAAAGAAAAAATAATCGCATCTAGCTAGAAGAGTTAAAAATGTAACATTATGAACTTTGATGATATACATGTAACAACTATTTGATTTCATCAATTATAAACTTTGTATGTGAATACTCTACATAGGCCTTTCTACATGTAACAACTATTTGATTTCATCAATTATAAACTTTGTATGTGAATACTCTACATAGGCCTTTATACATGTAACAACTATTTGATTTCATCAATTATAAAGTTTGTATGTGAATACTCTACATAGGCCTTTATACATGTAACAACTATTTGATTTCATCAATTATAAACTTTGTATGTGAACACTATACATAGGGCATAGCAGATTTTTCTTTCCAATAATTATCATAAGTGTTTGACTCACTACTACAAAGAACCTCTTTTATATTTGGAGAGAAGGCGGTATATACCACCTGACAGAGTGTCTAGCATCCTTTTATTAAATTAAAAAAAAAAAAATCCTCAACAGGCATAAAGAATCTAGGAGAACGCTCAAGGACAATCTAATTTAGAGCATCTTAGATATAATTTTGTTTAGAGCCATCACAATGGAGTTATGAGATTCTTTACTCATGTGTATATATGTTGTATAAAAATGTATATATGAAGTGTATGACAAGTGTATAAAATGAAACTTAAAAGAGACAACACATATAAGAAATCAAAAGAAAGAACAAACAAATTGTGGTACATAGTAATGGTTTAATTGAAAAGGTTTTGTTTTGAGATTTTCATGTTATTTATGTTGTGTTTGTATTTCTTTTTGGAAGGATGAATATAAAATAAGTTTTTGAGAGGAAGAAGAGAAGATATGAAGGAGCAAAGTAATAGTATTTGTTAGTTGAATTAATAATCATTAAAAGTTAATACTCCCTCTTATCCATTATTAATTAGACACACATCTTATTAATTGTAATCCTTGGTAAAAGAACAAACCGACAGAGGCCGTACAATATGAGGTGCCTCGATGTATGCATGTATAATACTATACCGTGACCTCGCCTTGGTAGATATTCCCTTCACTTTTATTCTTTTTCCTCTTTGAACCAATCCTATTCTGGCATTGGTCCATTATTGTGGTATTTCGTTCATCGATATTAATTCACTTGTATTTAACCTCTTTTTTTTTTATATATATATTTTATTGTTAATCAAAATGATAATTTTCTCTTTATGTTGGATCTTGGGGAATTTGAACAACTTGTATCTTTTGTCTCTTTATGCTAACAACCTTTATGGTTCGATTCCAATTGAGTTGGGGAATATAGGAAGACTTGTTACTATGTATTTAAATATTAATCAACTCATTGGTTCAATTCCGGATTCCTTTGGCAACTTGAGAAACTTGCAATGGATGTATCTCCACAACAACAATCTCACTGAGAAAATTCCTTCATCCTTCTGCAATTTCATGAAATTGAAAGTGGTGTATTTGGGGAGAAACAACTTCAGGGGAGAAATTCCGCAATGTCTAGTTAATATCAGTGGACTCAAGGTATTGAAAATAGAAGATAATAATCTCGGTGAAAATATCCCTTCGTCTATTTGCAATCTAACATCACTAAGGATTTTAGATTTGGGTAGAAATTTGAAGGGAGCGATTCCACAATGTTTTGGCAACATGGGTGGTCATCTTGAGGTTTTGGATATCTACCAAAACAATCTTTATGGGACTCTTCCAGAAATTTTTAGCTATGAAAGTGTACTCAGAAGTTTTAAGCTTGAGATCAAACAAATTACATGGGCAAATTAGAGCTTTAAGTAATGAAAACATGTTTTCTAATCGAGATACATGTATTCGAAGGTTAAAAATCGAGATACATTTATCCAACGGGTAAAAAAAGATCGAGATACATGTTTTATTAATTTTGAAATAGATGTGTATTAGTTTTTTCCTTAATTAAAGGAGTAATTGAGTATTAATTAATAACTCTAACAGATTTTGGCCTTTGAATACATGTATCTGAGGGTTAAAAAATTGAGATACGTGTATCTGACGAGTAAAAAAGATCAAAATACATGTTTTATTAATTTTGAAATAGATGTGTATTACTGTTTTCCTTAATTAAAGGAGTAATTGAGTATTAATTAAGAACTCTAACAGATTTTGGCCTTTGAATAGATGTATCCAAGGGTTAAAAAATTAAGATACGTATAT
Source organism: Solanum verrucosum (assembly GCF_900185275.1). Classification (NCBI taxonomy): domain Eukaryota; kingdom Viridiplantae; phylum Streptophyta; class Magnoliopsida; order Solanales; family Solanaceae; genus Solanum; species Solanum verrucosum. Next base: position 542,111 of record NW_026020011.1, read on the forward strand.
CTGACGGGTAGAAAAGATCAAGATACGTGTTTTATTAATTTTCTGGGTTTGTATCCTTGAGAAGATGTGTTAGAAACAACATCTTGCACTAGATGTGTAACTGGGTTTAGTGATGTTTCTGTTTTGGTAAGTAGCTAGAGCTTCGCGTAGTTCTTTCATTTATATTGGGTCGTTCCCGTGGTTAGATCTATTCTCAGCTTGAATGTTAGCAGATAGAGATTCAATCCTGCAATGAAAAAATCTTGAGAGAAAACAAAACTATAAAGTTCATATCTCATAAACATATTGTATATTAATGTTAATGTGTTGTACATTTACTAAGAATCATTCAATTTTGGGAATGGTCACCCATGACAGAATAAATAGCAACAAGATCATACTATGTAGAACCTAATTCCGAAAACTTTTTAAAATTGAAATTTAAAACGATATGAACTCTATCATAGATATATGAAAAGGGAGAACTTTATTCAAGATACATGAGAATAATGAAACAAAGTTACAAATATCTACATATAATTTTGAATGCCAATATTCAATTTTGATAATTTGCTATTAAAACGTAATTTGAGAGAGAGAAAGAAGAAAAAGATGGTGGAAGTAGTGGAGGACGTGAGGGTGGGGATGATAGACATTGATGAATAATGAGAATTTTATTTGGAAGAGAGAAATTTTTTATGTTAATTCACCATTAATTTAGGTGTTTAAATATAGAGATAATTAATCAATCCCATTTTAAGGGATTTGTATATCTGATTGTATCTTTTAAAATATATGGTATAAAATATTAAAAGTGGTAATATAAGTAATTGTTTGAAACTAGAGGTAAAATTAGTATATATGATAGTGATGTATGTCTAATTAAGTAGTTTTTCCAATAAAAAAACCCAAAAATAACCCAACCGAACCGATTAATTAGATATATAAATTTTATAATTATTTATATATTACTCATAAATAAAATATAAATATTTTGTAAAATTTTATTTAACTTAAGTATTTAACTTTACCATTTTCTCAAACCCAACACTTTAGCCCAACTATAACAATCCTAAGTCCAAGTCCATCAAAATTCATTTTAGTCTTTAACTACCCTACTTCACATAAAATAGTCATACTTTCTCTTAATTGAATCACTTTGTTCGTGTAATGATAAATTTTAGTATTGCTTAAGTGAACCGACAATAACTTTTCTGTGGATTGTTCATGTACTAGGTGTTTGTGTCTATCAAGATACGTACATTCTCAAAAAAGTTATTACTTTCAAATCGAATAAATCAGAAAAACTGAACCAAACCGATGGTTATTTTTTTCGTTTAGCTTGGTTTGGTTTTAGAAATTATAAAAACCAACTAGATTGGTTTGGTTTTGGTTATAATCAATAACCGATCCAAACCGAACCACGAACACCCCTAATTACCCACAAACCGCCCCACCCCGCATTAGTTTTGAAAAAAAACCACTTCAACCCGCCCCGCTCCGCATAGCCTCAAACCCACTCTGCCCCGCATCCATCGTCATCCCTAACAACCTACTATTATATTTAATGAGATTATTTTCAAAACAAAAACTTATCCAGGAAAAGTTAAAAAAAATTGTCACTTTTTGAAAAATATATAAATAGTATATGTGAATTGTGTTATATATATTACTTAAAAGTAGACACCACTTGCAAGATATCTTGTGTATGCCACTGATACTAATAATAAACAAATCTAATACATGTATTATTTTTTCTAATACATTCTATCAAACGACAAGGAAATTTTGTGTTTTGCTTGTTTTCTTTTATTTTTTTAAAATAAAGGTCATTTTTTGGACAAGAAAAACAATTATGTTGTTAGACAATTAATAGAGCCAAACTTGACGTTTCCCGTAAGACTTGGGTCATTGACTTGAGGATGACAACATTTACCAAACTTTGGATTGATTGATTATTTGATATGAATAAATTGTACGATCAGTAATTTATTTCATAGAAGAAAGTTTGAATTAGAAGCATGTATATGAAGAATGATTATTATTTTCCCTACCTAATAATTTCTCTTTGAAATTTCTACAAGACTAGTAAAATTTAAAGAAATGTGTTTAGTATTTAAAAAGTGAGAAAAAAAGAAAATTTATAGGCTGTGTTTCCATTCAATTATGGAGTAGTAGTCTTTGGTGTAGTAAAATAGAAGTTGATCAATCATATACAGTGTATTCTTTAAAATCAAATGTAAATTTAAAAAAAAAAAAAAAAAAAAGTAAAACCTTATCCGCAATTGATGTTTATATCAAATATTCAATTTAAAGACTCTGTGTTGTAGCTTTTTTTGTGGAATAACTTGAGAAACAACAAAATTTCCATTATTCATACATAAATAGTCTTTTTCTCGACTTAAATTAGGTGTGTGTTTTTTTTCTTTTAAGGACAAGAAAATGAAACTTCAATTAAGTTGAAAGCACTCAAATAGCATTGCCACAACTAGTACTTTTATTAACTAAAATAAATTATTTGCACAGTTCTTTTTTAAAAAAAGACTTGGATTATTTCTAAATTATTGAATATTATATTGGAATACTGGTCATAAAATTAATATTATATTTTGTGACAAATTCATTAAAATATTATTCTACTTGTAATATTAATGAACTTAAAGAAAAAGTTACAAATACCTAGATTAAAAAATAAATTATATAATAATACAAAGAGGTATTAGATATATGTGATATAACAAGGATAAAATGGACAATGCATAAGATAAATGGAGGAATTTGATTATTATTCAAAGTTGTGGGAGGGGAGTTTGATTTTAAAATCATATCTATTAGAAAAGATCAATATTTCAAAATTATTATTATTTTACAGAAGAGTCGTGATACTCTATTGTATTTATGACGCTGGACTAATTTGAGAATTATATTTCCCTATTCATTTATCTGACTAAACGAACTATTCACCAATAGGATAATTTTATTTTAAAATAATAATAATTATTATTATTATAAGACTGACTTGCCATTGACTAGCAATACCTTAAAAAAAATCTCTACAATATAAATAAATGTGTACACTACACAAGTTCATCAAAAGAAAAAAAATCCAAGAAAATAGCACATTATCAACATATTTGATCATGGTTCCCAAAATAGTTCAATTTCTCATTCTCTTATATCTCTTTACGGTTACTTTTGCTTTCAATGAGGAAGAAATTGCCCTCCTAAAATGGAAAGCAACTTTCAAGAACCAGACTAATTCCTTATTGGCTTCATGGACTCAAAGTTCGAATGCATGCATGGATTGGTATGGAGTTATGTGCTTAAATGGTAGGGTAAGCAAGTTGGATATTCAAGGTGCTCATGTCATCGGTACACTCTATGATTTTCCATTTTCGACTCTCCCTTTTCTTGAATATGTTGATCTTAGTGTGAATAATCTCTCTGGAACTATCCCACCTGAAATTAGTAATCTCACTAATCTTGTCTATCTTGACTTGCACACCAATATGATTTCAGGCACAATCCCATTCCAAATCGGCTCACTAGCAAATCTCCAGAATATTAACATCTATGACAACCTTTTAAATGGTTTCATTCCTGCCTCATTGAGTAATTTGACCAACTTGTCTATTTTGTCTCTTTATCAGAATAATCTTTATGGCTCGATTCCTACAGAAATAGGTTATTTAAGGTCTCTTACTTCTCTAGATTTGGGTACTAATTCTCTTAATGGTTCTATTCCTATTTCATTGGGAAATTTGACCAACTTATCTAGTTTGTTTCTTAATGGGAATCATATTTCAGGCTTTATTCCTGCTTTATTGGGAAATTTGACCAGCCTTTCTATTCTGTATCTTCAGGAGAATAACCTTTCTGGCTCCACTCCTGAAGAAATAGGTTATTTAAGGTCTCTTAGTCAACTAGTTTTGGCTAAGAATTCTCTAAGTGGTGTTATTCCTGCTTCATTGGGAAATTTGGCTAAGAATTCTCTTAGTTATTTAGATTTCTCTACTAATTTTCTTAGTGGTTCTATTCCTACTTCTTTGGGGAATTTGAATGTGTTGTATCTTTTGTCTCTTTGCTAACAACCTTTCTGGTTCGATTCCAAATGAGTTGGGAAATATAGGAAGACTTGTTACTATGTTTTTAAGCGTTAATAAACTCACTGGTTCAATTCCAGCTTCTTTTGGCAACTTGAGAAACTTGCAATGGATGTATCTCCACACAGCAACAATCTCACTGAGAAAATTCCTTTATCTTTTTGCAATTTGATAAAATTGGAAGTGGTGTATTTGGGGAAACAACTTGAGGGGAGAAATTCCGCAGTGTCTAGTTAATATTAGTGGACTCAAGGTACTGAAAATAGCATATAATAATCTCAATGAAGAGATCCCTTCGTCTATTTGCAATCTAACATCACTAAGGATTTTAGATTTGGGTGGAAACAATTTAAAGGGAGAAATTCCACAATGTTTTGGAAACATGGGTGGTCATCTTGAGGTTTTGGATATCCACCTAAACAAACTTTGTGGGACTCTTCCAGAAACATTTAGTATTGGAAGTGTACTTAGAAGCTTAGACTTACATGACAATGAATTAGAAGGAAAAATCCCCCGATCATTAGGCAATTGCAAAGAGTTGGAACTTCTTGATTTAGGATACAATCACCTTAACGACACATTTCCAATGTGGCTTGAAACTTTGCCAAAGTTGAAAGTTTTAAGCTTGAGATCGAATAAATTGCTTGGGGCAATTAGAACTTTAAGTGATGAAAATATGTTTTCTGAGCTTCGAATCATAGATCTCTCTTACAATGCCTTCACAGAAAACTTGTCGACTAGTTTGTTTCAAAAATTGAAAGCCATGAAGAAAATTGATAAACCATCCAAGGTACCGACATATCTTGGAAAATTTGGAGAGAGAGAGATTACAATGATTCTGTAACAGTTTCAACCAAGGGATTGGAGCTTGAACTGGATAGAATTTTAACAATTTATGTCACTATTGATCTTTCAAGTAACAGCTTTGAAGGGTATATTCCAAGTAATCTCGGAGATCTCATTGCGCTTCGGGGGCTAAATTTGTCTCATAATAGATTGCAAGGTAATATACCAACATCACTTGGAAATTTATCTTTTGTTGAATCATTGGATCTTTCATTCAACCAGCTTTCAAGAGAGATACCACAACAACTTGATGCTCTTACATTTCTTTCATTCATAAATCTCTCTCACAATCATCTCCAAGGATGCATTCCTCAAGGACATCAATTTGCTACATTTGAAAAAAATTCATATGAAGGTAATGATGGATTACAAGGATTCCCTATTTCGAAAGGTTTTGGAAGTATTTGGCCGCCAGAGACAAATAATGCTGATTATGGTGAAGAAAGCAATTCTGAATTTATGAATGATTTTTGGAAAGCTACTCTTATGGGATATGGAAGTGGTCTATGTATTGGATTATCCATAATACATTTCATGATGTCAACTGGAAATCTGAAATGGCTTGCAAGAATCATTGAAGGATTGGAGTACAAAATTATTATGCGACAGAGAAAAAGGCACTAAAAAATTCAGGTATACAAGTGAGTTCTAGTTTGATCTATATATCTAAATTTTCATGTTAAGCATATTTCTTTTTCCAAAATCAATTGGTAGAAGCAAAAAAAAAAAGGAATTAGGTTTTTCAAAATAATAGTAGTAAGACTTAACTTCTCTTGGTGTAAAAATAAAAATCAGATAATAAACAAATAAATAAATTCCAACATGCATGCAGGTGCTTGGAGGAGCATTTGGTGGAATGCTCAACAGAGATGCAATAAGTAAGCATACTTATTAGCTAATTTTTACTTTTTGATTTCTTTTTAAGTTGTATAAGTAAGCCTTTTCTTCTTCCTTTTTCAATTAACTTGGAAAAATGTAATGTTATGTACTTTGATGGTATATCAAGTTTATGTAAGATATTAATGTATTCAATAGATGTTGTGTACTATTGGATGATATATATGCATTTCTTGGATTCAAGTATGAGAATACTTCCTCTGTCCCTATCTATATTTGTCCATTTTTTTTCTAATTTAATGTCTCTTTTTACTTGTCATTTTTGATAAATCAAGAAAAGATAATTTATTTTTTTATATTAATTTCTTTGAAAAATGTAGTGAGTAAATATGTTTAAGATTTTATTAAATTCACTATTGCATTATTGTTTTCTTAATAGGCGTGTCAAGTCAAAATTTGACAAGTAAAACGGGACAGAAAGAATGTATATGTAGCCTTTGACAGGTACAAAGTACCAAAAAAAATAAATTAAAACAGCCTCTGAAGCTTCAAATTATTCAACAAGAAACCTCACTACCACCATCACATAAAAAAATTAACACTAACATGCATTAAAGTTGTGAGACTTCAATATTACGCTACTTAAAAAATCACTATATTTTTTCCTACAAAATTTTCTATCTAAAAATATTCAATGGCTATTCCATAGATAATTAGAGATTGAATGGTATGAAAAGAAAAAAATAGTAATTGTTTCATATGGAAAAATCAGAAAGTTTCCTTGTTATATGCGTTGGGAAATACTCCCTCTGTCTTAATTTATGTGACACATTTCATTTTTCGAGAGTCAAACAGCTTAAGTTCGACTAGAAATTTGTGCGTGGAATCTTCAAAAAAAAATTAAATAAATTTATATATTTGTGAACTATGTAAAAAGTACTATAAGTCACAATAATTGGCAATTCAAAATAATTAAAAGATATATGCAAAATTTACGGTCAAAGATAAACTAGTTTAAATCTCAAAATCCGAAAAGTGCCACATAAATTGGGACAGATGAAGTAATGGAAATTGGTGTATTGGGTTGGTATTCATATATATAAGAATTGTGTATGGTAATTTAATGATGTGAACTTGTTAAACAACTTGGATTAAAATTAGAATCTTGTTGATTTGTGTGACTTGATTATGTTGTGGCAATAGACTGAATGAGATGAACACTTAATGATATGCTTTGATTAATTGTTGTTGGATATTGGTGTTGAATTATCATCCTCATATTTGATCAATGCATTATTATGTTTGCATTTATGTTGTACCACTGTTGTGATGGTATTGGTGAGGATGAGAGGAAATAGGAATTTGGCCCCACGTCCATGGTTGAAACATTGAGTGGAAATAGGGAATGGGCCATATATTTTTGGCAGATTCATTGAGATAAAATTGGCATCGGGCCACACGTCTATGGTAGATGCATGGACTAGGAAGTCCCCTATGGGTTTCGAATTGAGATTCAACGAAACTGTATCGTAGGACAGACACTTTACTTGACATATCATTGCATTGCACATCATTACCATTTGTGAAGTTGTGATCGTTTTTATGAGAATTTCGATTGATGTACTTGATACTTGACTGTGACTGATCTGTACTTGTTGAGATGTTACTATTGAACTATGTGTTCCGTGATTTATAGATTGTTAGGTTGGGTTGATTTATGTGTAGGTTGTAGTTTGTGGAAGTTCGGTTGGAATGAAAGGAGTGCTTGTATTCTGCTTTGGTTGACATAGCGTTTAGTAGTTTGTCTGTTGAGTCCCGTGTGGTTTGGTACTCACTCCTTACTTCTACACTTGTGTAGGTCACAAGCCCAGATCTATGTGATTATCCTTCTTCTCTACTTCGTCCGAGGCTTTTCTGTGGATACTTGAGAGGTAGTTGCTTGTCATCTCAACGAGCCGTCTTGTTCCTTTATTATGTTCTTGTTCTACTCTAGAAACAAAGACATTTGAGACTTGTAATTTTCTTCAATTCAGTTGTAATAGTGGCTTGTACATGTGACAACAAGATTTTAGGGGTTTTGAGCTGACTAAGTTACCCGCATTTATGCCATTGATATTTTAATTTCCGCTTTTCTATTGTTATGTTTTGGATTTTCGGCTTACTTGTCATGGGTGGGATAAGACGAGTGCCTCGTTACAAAAAAACATGCATCCATAAGCTTTGTGTATTATTAGTACCTTGTTAATTCAGTACACTTTTAGCCTATGTATATGTAATATTTGTATCAGTTATATGCTTTATTGTGTATTGAGGTGTGTATTACTAATACCATAGATTTTTATGTACTAGTAATACAAAAGGTTTCAAGACATGTATTAGATTGATTGAAGGCATAATAACCCTTCAAATCCTTCTCAGCACATTTTCTATTTTCCAAATCTATAGAGTGTGGAGGGTATTATCCTAAACAAATATTTTTTATAGAAGTTATGCAATATGTTTTATTAATGCAAGTATTACTAATACAAGCATTATGAATACATGTATTACTAATACATTCTACCAAATGATCCCGGAATGTAGAACCAATGCTTACCTAACAAGATACTAATAATACAAAAGGTTAATACATGCATTATTTTTTCTAATAAACTCTACAAATGACAAGAAAAATTTGTGTTTTGCTTGTTTTCTTTTATTTCTTCGACAAGAAAAACAATAATGATGTTAGACAAATAGAGCCAAACTTGATGTTTCCCATAAGACTTGGGCATTGACTTGAGGATGACAACATTTTCCAAATTTTGAATTGATTGATTATTTGATATGAATAAATTGTACGATCGGTAATTTATTTCATAGAAGAAAGTTAGAATTTGTGTCCCTCAAATTGAAGAAGCATTATGTATATGGAGATAATTATTTTCCCTACCTAATTATTGAACCAATTTTTGACTAAGTCTACCCTATCATTATCTATAGTCAACCCATTTGAATCTTTAAGCATACTTTGTATTGAGAGTTATTTCAATGTTTAAAGTGTCTTGATGATCTAGCTAGTAGGAGTAAACCTATTTGATTTGTATAGCGAGGTGGGTGCTATATTAATTTGTCTGTCTAGCTAATAGTTATTTGAGGAGGAACAAAGGTTAAAGTGTGGAGTAGTAATACTGCGCGATTTATATTATTTTAGTCATATTTTTTCCTTGTTTCAATTTTATTTTTCCCATGTCTGTGCCTCGCGTCATGAGGTGGCACAGACATTGGAAAACTTTTGCCCTTTCCTAGTCCAACTTGGTGGATTCTTTTATTAAATATTTTAAAGTATTAATTATAAATATTCATTCTTAGCCATTTTTAGAAAGAGAGGAACATTGTGGAGGCAAAGAACAAAAGCAAAAGCTAAATTCTCTAGGATTTATCTTTATTTTGTTGGCTGCATTTAGCTCTAGTACTTTGTGGGTGTTCAATAATTTTCAGTTTTTTTTTCTCAACAAATGGATTTAAGGAAACTTGTTGTCTTTAATTTGTTTGTTTTCATATCCCTCATGGAGATATTTTTAAAGAAAACTGTAGCTTTTTTATTGGTTCACATAGCTCTATGATTGTTTGGTACAAATCTATTCAGATAAAATTATAGGTAATGTGTTTACGAAAAGTGTATATTAATTATATATGAAAAATATGCTGATAAAAATGAATATGAAGTGTATATCATAAAAAGTGTACTTGTAAAAATGTATACAACGTGTGTATACTATATAATACAACTATTGTAAACAAAAATTCGTTGGCTCATAAGTGCACACACAAGTGTACATGGGTCGATTATGTAATATAACAATTGTAAACATTTGGTATGACTGGAAAATATTTAAGAGAAACTATGACTACACAGTTAACAAATGTTTTTTCTAGAAGAATTGGTTTGTTTGTTACTTGTAAATTGTAATTGCAAAGTTTAAATAATTAATTATCACTAAGTAAACGATTCACAAGTTTTGATTAAGTCAGTAAGACACAAATTTCGTTGCTATGTCACTTTTATGCAATTGTGTTGCGTCTATGCTTTCATTGTCATACAAACAATTATCGAGTTGTTCAGGAGCTGATCTAGTAAGGTTCAAGAGGTGTTACGTGACATGATTTTATTGAAATTTATATATATATATATATATATATATATATATATATATATATATATATATATATAATTAAAAGACAGGTGCACAACTCAGTTGGTAAAGTGTATCAATTGTCAGCGTGAGGGACGTGAGTTTGAGGAGAAAATGATCAAAATGGTCCTTGATGTATAGGAGTTGAAGTATTTTAGTCCTTTATATATATCATCTCATCCAAATAGTCTTTAATGTATATGAAAAGATGATCATTTTAGTTCTTAACCCTAAACTAACCAAAAAAATAAAAAAAACTGTTAAATTTATCAGTGGGTCTCACAACATGCCAAACTTTTTTTAAAAAAAAATATTAGTAAAACCCCTTCTTCCTCAATTTGTTTTCTTTCACCATCACCATGGCACCCAACTTCCTCAACTTCTTTCTTTCACAAAGTCATACTCCGTATCCTTGTAAGAAAAATCATACACACTACATTCATTTCTTATCTTTCATTGGAACCAGTGCCGGCTCAATGTTTATAAAAATAAGGCACATGCCTTAGGCCCCCAATTTCAGGGGGCCTCAATTTTTTATTAAAAATAAATTATGTATTATTTTATTTTTTATAAAAAAATAAATTATTTATGATAAATGTATCTCTTTTATAAAAAAAAAAATCATATTAATTTATTCTCCTTAACCTCAATCAAATAGAAGAAATCAAGAAAACTTCGTTTAGTCTTCTTACCTTCTTTTCGTTAACAGTCACATTATTATTTTTTAAACCCCTTTGATACTCTATGATAAGTTAGAATAATACTCTGTAAAAAATATAGTAAATCAATAGTAAAAATATGTTGAATAAAGTAAATTGCAAGCCTCTCTAGGTTGACTTATTTTATGTGTTTTTAAACCAAAAAAAAAGTTTATAAGCAATTTTGTCAACTTAATACTTATAGAATAATGTTAACAATTCATATAATAATTGCCTCATTTAAAAAAAATTTAGGTGTCTAATTGAAATTTCGCTTTAGGTCTCCAAATCTGTTGAGTTGCCCCTGATTGGAACAAAAATTTGAGCAGCTCCTATTTTCTTATATAAGAAGAAGAAGAAAATCAAGATCTCTAAAACAATTGTGATCCAAGTAAATTAGTTAAACGACCCTATTTCTCCTCAAGAGCACCATAAATCAATTCCTTTTAAGTTGTAACTAATTTTCTTTTTGTTTTATCCTTTTCAAAATTACGAGTATTTTTTTTCAATATCTTTATTCATTCCATTTCTCAAATAAAAGGATTAAAACTGAATGGACAGAGCTAGAAAATAATAATCTTAAGAAACTTCGTGTATGTATGAGAGGATTTTATCAGTGGAAACAAAAATAGATCAATTGAAAATTGTAAAAAAATTGTTGAAGAAAACCGATGGAGGAGAAGAGATTACGGAAGAAAGAGGGAGGAAGAAGGGTTCCACCAAGTGTGGGACCCACTGTTAAATTTAACAGATTTTTTATTTTTTTGGTTAGTTTTAGGGCTAGGGACTAAATTGACCATATTTTCATATATATATATATATATATATATATATATATATATATTAAGGACTATTTGGATGAGATGATATATATAAAGAACCAAAATATTTCAACCCCTATACATCAAGGACTATTTTGATCATTTTCTCTGAGTTCGAGTCTAGATAGATTTTAGGAGCTTTAAGTTGTTTAGTAATATTGTATTTTATTTCTTCCTTCCTTTGTTTTTTCTTTTCTTCTTTTGCCTTTTATAATTCCTTCTTTTGGTATTTATATATAAAAAAATGTTTTACCACTATTATTTCTAATGTCATGAGATTATTTTCAAAACGAAAAGGTTCAAATATTTTTTATTTTACTTTTTGGAAAAAAATATAATAGTATATGTTAATTTTGTTGTGTATATATATGTTTACATTAAAAGGTGACGTCACTTGCAAAAAATATTGTGTACGACATTGGAGTTATTAATTCACGTGGTTAATATTATATTCATGGTCTATCAACCCTCTAATCTTCTAATCATGTATTCTCATAACTATGTCGCAAAATTGATAGTGATGATATGATAGTAACAAAAACACATTTATATCTCTAGTATGGGAACTAAATAGAGAAAACTAGGTATATTTCTATTCTAGCCACAAATCCTCCCTCGGAATGGATCCTACTCTATTTGAGACCTTCATTCTAAGGACCCATTTGGCCATAGATATCCCAAGTAATATTTGGGGGAAAATTTGGTAAATAGTGTTTGTCCATACAATTTGTCATTATTTGGCAAATATCCCAAATTCCCAAATACTAGTTTTTTCTAGTATTTGGGTCAAATCTCATTATTTGGAATCTTTTAAAAAATGAAATTTTACACCAAACTTTTATCTTTTACAAAAACACACTCTATAGTAGTTGTTTACGTTGTATTGCATAATTTTTTACATGAACACCAAAATAATGATGAAATATTCGATTAATATGAAAGTGATGATATGGTTGTTGATGAAAATGATGAACAATCGGCTCAGAGTAACAAAATCATGTGCTCTGTCTACTTCACGATGTATGGAATGATACTTGTTGCACTCACTCAAAACTACCACATTGCTCCAGTGTCATGGACACTACTTGTTATTTGTTGCAACGAAGATCCAATTGACTTGTAATACAAAGTTATGGTTAGTTTTGATAGTTTTTAAAACTTATGGGTATAAATCATATTTTTCTAAAAAGTGAAATATGTTTCCCAAATACTATAGCCAAACACATAATGAAATTTCACCCAAATAATATTTGCCAAGAATATTTGAAAATCTATAACCAAACGCTAGCTAACTCAACTTTCTTCTCTCAAACAAAAAACTTGTGGTAAAAATATGTATAAACCACAATCATACTTAGACCATCTCCAACCCCACTCTATTTTACTCTCCATTCTCTATATCTGGAGAGTAAAATAGAGAAAGGGCTCTCCAATCACCCTCTAAATTACTCTCTATTCTCCATTTATAGAGAGGTGAATAGTAGTTCTCCAAATTTGGAGAACTACTATTCACCTCTCTATTTCACTTTTTCATTATTTTATTATTATTTTCTATTATTTTGTAGTTAACATATTATTTTTCATATAGGCCATTAATTATATCTGTCACGACCCAAGCCTAGGGCCTAGACGTGATCGGCGAATGGGGAACCCGAAGGAACCCCAAACAAGCCTCATAGCATATCATTACACATCCTTGATCGCGGAAGCAATTAAAATGACCATAAGCGATAAGCATAATCAAGGGGAAGTCGGGACTAAGGGAGCAAGAGAAAAAGAGAATGATACATAAATACCATAGATGAGTCAAGCTCAAGCATAATACACAACTTATCTAACACCACCTCTAATCATGGTTACTTAGCGGGGGCCAAGACAAACTACCGGGCTCACCCTCATAGTCAACACATAACTAAAAAGGAAAAGTCTTATACATAGCAAGAGATCATAAGCAACGTCCCCGGAATGGAGGACTCACCAATAACCTTGATAGAAAATCGTATTAGCCACGCGGATGAGGATGGTCAAGCGGTGCTCCAGTCCCTACATGGTGACATCATGTAGGCATAGAGTATGCATTAGTACGTTTGAATGTACTAAGTATATGAGATGCAATGCAATGCAACAATAGATGGACATCATAGGCAAAATGCATAATCATACCCGATAGATAGCATATTAATGAGATGATATGTATAATGATGCTTACATAAAAATTATATTTAGTGGAGCATAGTACATGTGTGGCGAGTGACCATCAATATAGTATTTCCAAGGCCTACCACCCCCTTGGAGAGGCGAAAAAGGTACAAACCCCTCAATGTGGTTACTCGGGCCTACCACCCCCCGAGCTAGGGACCAAGGTACAAACCCCTTGATATGGTTATACGGGCCTACTACCCCCCATACTAGGCAACCAAGGTACCAACCCCTCGATACGGTTACCCGGGCCTACAACCCCCCGAGTTAGGCTTGGTCGACTCACAACACTTATATAGAGAAAATCATATACATGTGTCCATTTCATCATCATTTCAGTAATTATATAACCATCCGACTCATAGGACGTACATTGGACCTTCCACTTCCTAAGAATTCTATAAATGGGCATTTTATCAAACACATGGTGGGCTACTGTTCATGTAAATAAAATCATGTATTTCAAGAGTACTAAGTCCAACCAATTCCAAAATCCATATAAATCAACCCACCAACAACATACATATATATATATCAACCTTCATAATTTGATCGTGGAAGCATGAAAACCATAAACATCACATAATAATTCCATTTCATGATAATATGCAAAATAGACCATAATAGGGTGTGTAGTAGTAATTCCATACTTCAAGAGTTTATAAATAACCATAAGGACCCATAAACTTGAAGTAGAAATAGAGGATAAATGGTTGGACTTGTGGAAAGGAAGGTTTCCACAATCAAACCCACATACCTCAACTTTGGAGAATCCTTGATGAAGATTGGAATGGAGAATTGAAGCTTGAGATTGAGTCTTGAATCCGAAATTAGAGCTTGAGATGTTTGAATTTGGTTGAGGATCTTGGTGGAATTTTGGAGAGGGCTTAGAGAGTGTTTTTGAAGTTAAAAATGACTAAGTATGGGACATATCCCCTTTTTATAAAAAAAAACGTCCCCAACACTTAGCCTCAAAAAAAGAAAAAAATAGTTCACTGGAAATTGCAAATCTGCACAGACAAGTTTTACGAAAATGGTCATAACTCCCTCATCCTAACTCGGAATGAGGTGAAACCAAGTGCGTTGGAAAGCTAACTCAAAGAGCTTTAATTTAATAGGTTGTGTCCCTTCCAGTTCTTTGTGTGCTAAGAGATATGCCCCTTTAAAGTTGACCCTCCAAATCGCATTTTTTTGCGATTTTCGAATTTTGATACGGTTGCTCTAAAATTCGGGTTAGACCCATTTTCCACTCAATTTGACCCCATGAATAAGAATATGAAGTCGAATTTCCGAAATCATGCACAGATTTTGAGGTATATGGAAATTACAATTATAGGTGTTTCCGAAGCACATTTTCGGGCATTTTTGGGGTCGTTTCAATATCTCTAATATTAGTAATTCATTTTAAATGTAATATAACATTTTTAAAAAAAATATTATTTAATATATACTACTTTCATCCCGAATTAATAATGTTTCAATTTTTTTTAATTTTCGTCACTTTAATATAGATTGATATCATTATTATTTTCACTATGAAGAATGCACAAAATTAAAATGATAAGATGAAAATTTTAATTTAAAAAACAATACATGACATAATAATTTAAATACAAGATAACAATACATAACATAATAATTTTATCACAACGATAATTTAGTAATCCGGTAGGTCATTTTTCAAATTTAACAATATTTGGAAAAAAATAGTGTATGATCTACATAATTAGTGTAGTTGTGATTGTGGTTGTGCTTGTTGATTTCTTTTTTTAATTATTCGTAGTTGTTCTTGTTGAATGAAAATCTCCGATTTGAACAATCTTTAGCTAGACATAAAATGATTAAGGATAAAATGTTCATTTTGAACTCCGTAATGCATTAATAGAGCATTTATAAGAGCAATGTAATAATCTTGAAAGTAGAGTATTTATGTAATTATATTTCACTAAAAATTTCACTTTTATTTGAATTGTCCATTAATTTGTATATTATATAATATTAACTTGCAATTTATGTTATTTATAAATTTAGGAAAAATATAATTTTATATTAAGTAATGAATTTGAAAAAAATAATTTTTTATATTACATGAATATTATATGAAGTGATTATTTGGAAAAAAGGAAATAAAGGATGTGTATCATGAAATAAGAAAATATTAATGAAATAGAAATAATAATATAATATTGAGGAGAGGGAAAAAGATTCTTTTTTAGATAGTAAAATAGAGAATTGGGTTGGAGTTGGTTGTCTGATAAAATAGAGAACTCTATATTTGGAGAGTAAAATAGAGATTAGGGTTGGAGATGCCCTTAGGCCATATAGGAGGAAGTATAAAAAGTAAATCTTAATTTTCCCAATGTGGGGTTACGTGTGAAGAAGGATAACATTTATTTGAATATTACCAATTAGCTTTGTTTATTTGTGGCCTTGTTTGCATAGTATTATTATTTTCTGTACATGACTTATTCTATGACTCTTACGTGATTTGTACGTAAATATGACTGTACATAGTTTCAATATAATTATTATATTATAGAAGACTCTAGAAATGACTATTATTGTGCCAATAAGTTCACTATTAATGTCCAATATATTTATAAAATATATAAGTGGCCCCCACCACCTTCCACTTAAATACTACATATTATATATTATTAATTACTATACTATAAATCACTGCTAATATCCAATATATTTATCAAACTATATAAGTGGGCCCCACCACCTTCCACTTAAATACTACATATTATATATTATTAATTACTATACTATAAATCACTGCTAATATCCAATATATTTATCAAACTATATAAGTGGGCCCCACCACCCTCCACTTAAATACTACATATTATATATTATTAATTACTATACTATAAATGACTTAAATACTCCATATTATCTATTACAATAATTAACAATTATTTGACACTTTAAATTCTATCAATGCCATATAAATTAGGATAAAAACCTAAGATATAATATTTAAATACATTTAAAAATAATATAAGTAATACTATACATTACAATAATTAACAGCTTAATTATTTAAAACTTATATAAAAAATTTAATTGACTCTCTAAATTCTATTGATACCACATAAAATGGATTATATAATAAACATATATTGTTTGAAATTGACGAAAAAGAAACAATAAATTACAATAATTAATTAAAAAAAATAGTCCACTCCAAAAAATCTATCAATTAACAACATATATTGTTTGAAATTGACGAAAAAAAAACTATAAATTACAATAATTAACAAAATAAATCTCTCGACTCCAACAAATCTATCAATTAATGCCACATAAATTGGGACATGGCAAATAACATATATTATTAAAAAATTAGGTTCAAAATGTACTAAAAAATACAATAATTAACAACTTAATATATTAAAGAGACATATAAAAAAGGGTTAATATTTGAAATTCTGCATCTGCCACATAAATTAGAACAAAGAGAGTAATAAATATTATTTTCAAAATTATGTTAAAAAAAAGTACTACAAATCACAATAGCTAACAATTTAAAATATTTTTAAAATTATATAAAAATTACAATAAATTCTCAAATTCCATAATATGACATAAATTTTTAAAAAAAAACTGTTATAAATCATAATAAACAGTACAATATTTAAACTACTTTAAAAGTATTATAAATTGTAATAAATAATACAACAATTTAAATTACTTTAAATTTAACGACTTAATTTTTTTTATAAATGTATTAAAATTTTGGTTAATTCTCAAAACTTTACATGTGCCACATAAATTGAGACATGGAGAGTCACACATATTTTTTTTTTAAAAATTACATTAAAAGTATTCTATCAATTAACAACATATATTGTTTGAAATTGACGAAAAAAATACTATAAATTACAATAATTAACAAAATAAATCTCTCGACTCCAACAAATCTATCAATTAATGCCACATAAATTGGGACATGGCAAATAACATATATTATTAAAAAATGAGGTTCAAAATGTACTATAAAATACAATAATTAACAACTTAATATATTAAAGAGACATATAAAAAAGGGTTAATATTTGAAATTCTGCATCTGCCACATAAATTGGAACAAATAGAGTAATAAATATTATTTTCAAAATTATGTTAAAAAAAAGTACTACAAATCACAATAGCTAACAATTTAAAAAATATTTTTAAAATCATATAAAAATTTCAATAACTTATCAAATTCCATAATATGACATAAATTAAAAAAAAACTGTTATAAATCATAATAAATAGTACAATATTTAAACTACTTTAAAAGTATTATAAATTGTAATAAATAATACAACAATTTAAATTACTTAAAATTTAACGACTTAAAAATATATTTTTAAATGTATTAAAATTTTGGTTAATTGTCAAAACTTTACATGTGCCACATAAATTGGGACATGGAGAGTCACACATATATTTTAAAAAAAAAATTACATTAAAAGTATTTTATCAATTAACAACATATATTGTTTGAAATTGACGAAAAAAAACTATAAATTACAATAATTAACAAAATAAATCTCTCGACTCCAACAAATCTATCAATTAATGCCACATAAATTGGGACATGGCAAATAACATATATTATTAAAAAATTAGGTTCAAAATGTACTATAAAATACAATAATTAACAACTTCATTTATTAAAAAGACATATAAAAAAGGGTTAATATTTGAAATTCTGCGTTTGCCACATAAATTAGAACAAACAGAGTAATAAATATTATTTTCAAAATTATGTTAAAAAAAAGTACTACAAATCACAATAGCTAACAATTTAAAAAATATTTTTAAAATCATATAAAAATTTCAATAACTTATCAAATTCCATAATATGACATAAATTAAAAAAAAACTGTTATAAATCATAATAAATAGTACAATATTTAAACTACTTTAAAAGTATTATAAATTGTAATAAATAATACAACAATTTAAATTACTTAAAATTTAACGACTTAAAAATATATTTTTAAATGTATTAAAATTTTGGTTAATTGTCAAAACTTTACATGTGCCACATAAATTGGGACATGGAGAGTCACACATATATTTTAAAAAAAAATTACATTAAAAGTATTTTATCAATTAACAACATATATTGTTTGAAATTGACGAAAAAAAACTATAAATTACAATAATTAACAAAATAAATCTCTCGACTCCAACAAATCTATCAATTAATGCCACATAAATTGGGACATGGCAAATAACATATATTATTAAAAAATTAGGTTCAAAATGTACTATAAAATACAATAATTAACAACTTCATTTATTAAAAAGACATATAAAAAAGGGTTAATATTTGAAATTCTGCGTTTGCCACATAAATTAGAACAAACAGAGTAATAAATATTATTTTCAAAATTATGTTAAAAAAAAGTACTACAAATCACAATAGCTAAAAATTTAAAATATTTTTAAAATCATATAAAAATATCAATAACTTCTCAAATTCCATAATATGACATAAATTAAAATAAAAAAATAATATATATTGGGCCCGTGCTGGCACGGGGTCCTATATCTAGTATTATTAGAAAACCTTTCAATATGAACTCTGAAAGTTGGCGCGTTAGTGATTTTCTTTTCTTTTTTCTTACTTTCTTGAGAGATTGGATTTGGTCTTGAACAAGAAAAAATAAAATAAAAATTATTTTCTTAGATGAATTGACACGGCTGGCCGATATAATGTCAATTCAGATCTCACGATGGAAATAATCTTTCATAACCATACAGTTTAACTCAGAAAAAGATCTCACGATAGAAATAATTTTTTATAACCATACAATTTAACTAGGAAAAAGATCTCACGATAGAAATAATCTTTTATAACCATACAATTTAACTAGGAAAATAATCTTTTCAAAATCTCTTATGTATAACATAATCTCTCATTAAAAAAAAAAACATAAAACTATACATAATCTCTCATTAAAAAAAATATAAAACTAAATATAAATTTGTGAAGGGATGCAAAAATAAATCTCCCCATCCCACAAAAGACAATTTATATCTTTAGACAAATTAAATTAAATACAAAATTAGGGAGACCAATGACTAGACACGTTTGAAAGTTATAATGTTTTCCTAGCTACTTATTTGGCATCTTATGCTTGACTAAATCCATGTTTTTGTTTAGGCAAGATATGGACAATCTAATAGAGACAAGACAGTATATGACAATAACAAATTAACAATTATATGTCATTGACTAGCAAGACCATAAAGAAAAGTTTTCTACAATATAAATGTGTAACACTGCAAAAGTTCATCAAAAGAAAAAAATAAATCAAACAAAATCTCTTATCAATATTTGATGATGGTTCCCAAAATATTTTCAATATTTCAGTTTCTCACTTTCTTATTTCTCTTTACAAATACTTTTGCTTCCACTGAGGAAGCAATTGCCCTCCTAAAATGGAAAGCAACTTTCAAGAATCAGAATAACTCCTTATTGGCTTCATGGACACAGAGTTCCAATGCATGTGAGGATTGGTATGGAATTACATGCTTTAATGGTAGGGTAAACAAGTTGGATATTAGAGGTGCTAATGTCATCGGTACAATCTCTGATTTCCCATTTTCAACTCTTCCTTTTCTTGAATATGCTGATCTTAGCATGAACAATCTCTCTGGAGTCATCCCACCTCATATTGGTAATCTCACTAATCTTGTCTATCTTGATTTGCACACTAATCACATTTCAGGCACAATCCCACCTCAAATCGGTTCACTAGCCAAGCTTCAGACCATTTACATGTATGACAACCTTTTAAATGGTTCTATTCCTTCCTCATTGGGCAATTTAACCAACTTGTCTATTTTGTATATTTATCAAAATAATCTTTTTGGCTCTATTCCTTCGGAAATAGGTGACCTAAGGTCTCTTGCTTATCTAGCTTTGAGTACTAATTCTCTTAATGGCCCTATTCCCGCTTCATTGGGAAACTTGACCTGCTTGTCTAATTTGTATCTTCATGAGAATAATCTTTTTGGCTCTATTCCTAATTCATTGGGAAATTTGACCGGCCTGTCTATTTTGTATCTTCATCAGAATAATCTTTCTGGATCCATTCCTAAAGAAATAGGTTATTTAAGGTCTCTTAGTCAACTAGTTTTGTCTAAAAACTCTCTAAGTGGTGTTATTCCTGCTTCATTGTGGAATTTGACCAGCTTGACCTCTTTGTCTCTTCGTGAGAATCATCTTTCTAGCTCCATTCCTGAAGAAATAGGTTACCTAAGGAATCTTAGTTATTTAGATTTGTCTACTAATTTTCTTAATGGTTCTATTCCTGCTTCTTTGGGGAATTTGAACAACTTGTATATCTTATCTCTTCATGCTAACAACCTTTCTGGTTATGTTTCAAGTGAGTTGGGAAATCTGAAAAGCCTCGTTATTATGTTTTTATTTGATAATAAACTCATTGGTTCAATCCCAGCTTCTTTTGGCAAATTGATGAAATTGGAAGAGGTGTATTTGGGGAGAAACAACTTGAGGGGAGAAATTCCGCAATGTCTAGTTAATATCAGTGGACTCCAGGTATTGAAAATAGAATATAATAATCTCAGTGAAGAGATCCCTCCGTCTATTTGCAATCTAACATCTCTAAGGATTTTAGATTTGGGCAGAAACAATCTGAAGGGAGTGATTCCACAATGTATTGGAAACATGGGTGGTCATCTTGAGGTTTTGCATATCCACCAAAACAATCTTTATGGGACTCTTCCAGAAACTTTTAGTAATGGAAGTGTACTCGTAAGCTTAGACTTGCATGACAATGAATTAGAGGGGAAAATCCCTCCATCTTTTGCCAATTGCAAAGAGTTGGAAATTCTTAATTTAGGAGACAATCACCTTAATGACACATTCCCAATGTGGTTTGAAACTTTGCCAAAGTTGAAAGTTTTAAGCTTGAGATCGAATAAATTACATGGGCCAATTAAAACTTTAAGTGATGCAAACATGTTTTCTGAGCTTCGAATCATAGATCTCTCTTACAATGCCTTCACAGGAAACTTGTCGACTAGTCTATTTCAAAAACTAAAAGTCATGACGACAATTGATAAAACAGTGAAGGTACCAACATATCTTGGTAAATATGGAAATGGATACTACGATGAGTCTGTAAAAGTTGCAACCAAGGGATTGGTGCTTGAACTGAATAGAATTTTGACAATTTATGTTGCTATTGATCTTTCAAGCAACAAATTTGAAGGACATATTCCAAGTAGTCTAGGAGATCTCATTGCGCTTCAGGTGCTAAATTTGTCTCATAATAGATTGCAAGGTAATATACCATCATCACTTGGAAGTTTATCTTTAGTCGAATCATTGGATCTATCATTTAACCAGCTTTCGGGAGAAATACCCCAACAACTTGCTGGTATGACGTTTCTTGAAGTCTTAAATCTCTCTCATAATCATCTCCAAGGATGCATTCCTCAAGGACGTCAATTTGCTACATTTGAAAATAATTCGTATGAAGGTAATGATGGATTACAAGGATTCCCTGTTTCGAAAGGTTGTGGAAGTATTTGGCCACCAGAGACATATAATGATGATTATTATGAGCCAGATGATGAAGAAAGCAATTCCGAATTTCTGAATGATTTTTGGAAAGCTGCTCTTATGGGATATGGAAGTGGGCTATGCATTGGATTATCCATAATATATATAATGATCTCAACTGGAAATCTGAAATGGCTTGTAAGAATCGTTGAAGAGCTTGAACACAAAATTATTATGCGACAGAGAAAGAAACAATGAAGTCAAAGGCAAAACAAAAGAAGAAATAATCGCATCTAGCTAGAAGAGTTAAAAATGTAACATTATGAACTTTGATGATATATCTAGTTTATGTAATTAAGATTTTAATGTATTGTATGGATGAAATGCATGCATTTTTTGGATTTCTAGCTACTTTTGAATAATTTAATTTGTCTACGTCTGAATTGACCTTTGAACTGATTTTTGGAATTTAAGCAAAAAATGTGTTGGAGTCCCACATTAGTGTGTTCAGATGTCCTTAGTCTCCTTATATTTGGCAACCTCCTCGTGAGCTATCTTTTGGAATTTAGTTAGACTCAAGGTCAATTTCTTTATCATAGTATCAAAGTTACGTACACTCACCCAATTCATTGTTTCTGATGTCGTTAGCTACCTCATCTTATATTGTTCACGCTCCACATGAATTAGCTTTTAGGTTTGAGTTAGGCCTAATTTTTTCTTCCATCCCTTTGTATGTGAATACCCTACATAGGCCTTTATACATGTAACAACTATTTGATTTCATCAATTATAAACTTTGTATGTGAATACTCTACATAGGCCTTTATACATGTAACAACTATTTGATTTCATCAATTATAAACTTTGTATGTGAATACTCTACATAGGGCATAGCATATTTTTCTTTCCAAAAATTATCGCAAGTGTTTGACTCACTACTACAAAGAACCTCTTTTATATTTTGAGAGAAGGCGGTATATACAACCCGACAGAGTGTCTAGCATCCTTTTATTAAAAAAAAAAAAAATCCTCAACAGGCATAAAGAATCTAGGAGAACGCTCACGAACAATCTAATTTAGAGTATCTTAGAGATAATTTTGTTTAGAGCCATAACAATGGAGAGATTCTTTACTCATGCGTATATTTGTTGTATAAAAATGTATATATGAAATGTATGACAAGTGTATAAAATGAAACTAAAAAGAGACAACATAGATAAGAAATCAAAAGAAAGAACAAACAAATTGTGGTACATAGTAATGGTTTAATTGAAAAGGTTTTGTTTTGAGAATATTCATGTTATTTATGTTGTGTTTGTATTTTTCTTTTAAGAAGAATGAATATAAAATGAGTTTTTGAGAGTAAGAAGAGAAGATATGAAGGAGCAAAGTAATAGTATTTGTTGGTTGAATTATTAATCATGAAAAGTTAATACTCCCTCTTATCCATTATTAATTTGAGACACATCTTATTAATTGCAATCCTTGGTAAAAGAACAAACCGAGAGAGGCCGTACAATATGAGGTGCCTCGATGTATGCATGTATAATACTATACCGTGACCTCGCCTTCGAGGAAGATCATCTACGGACACCTCCATTTGCCTCCAATGAATTTCAGGGCGAAACATCATAATATAGGCATGTGCTACTCCCTCCGTCCCTATTTACTTGTCCATATTTCCTTTTTTAGTTGTCCCTATTTAGTTGTCCATTTTGACAAATCAAGAAAGGACAACAATTTTTTTCCTATTATACCCTTATTTACACTTCTTGAAAATTGTAAAAGTGTATGTTGTTTCCCTCCAATTTATTTCCCTTGAATTCAAATAAGTGGTTGTAATTTTGAAGTGAAAAGTTGTCATAAGGGTAAAATTGTAACTTCACTGTGCTAATCATTGCTGCCTTAATCTGTGTGCCATTTCTAAAGTGGACAACTAAAAAGGGACGGAGGGAGTACTAGATAGCGTCTTTAGTTCTAAACGTGTAGTCATTTCATATTGAGGTAACGATTTGACAATTTTTTATTTTTATTTTTGGGGTGTGGGGAGGGGGGCTTTGATAGATATTCCCTCCGTTCCTATTTAGTTGTTCATATTTTCTCTTTTAGTTGTCCATTTTGACAAATCAAGAAAGGACAATAAATTTTTTCCTATTATACCCTTATTTAAAGTGAAAAGTTGTCATTAATAAAGTAAATAAACTTATGAACTTCCAACATTGATTAGTTATCTTGAGTGAATTTATTTTGGAAGTAAATTGTACTATAAAGGTAAAATTGTAGCTTCACTATGTTAATCATTGTTGCCTTAATTTGTATGTCATTTCTAAAGTGGACAACTAAATAGGGACGGAGGGAGTATTCGCTTCACTTATATTCTTTTGCCTCTTTGAACCAATTCTATTCTGGCATTGGTCCATTACTGTGGTCTTTCGTTCATCGATATTAATTCACTTGTCTTTAACCTTTTTTTTATATATACTTTGTTGTTAATCAAAATGATAATTTTCATTCATGACATCAATATTTGAAAAAATGGTGAAATAAAAAAGAAAGGAAAAGCCAAGTTCCTTCTTGATTTTGGTATTAAAAATAGAGTAAAAGAATTAAAAGAGGGTTTTGAATGGTAATTTGAACATAATAGTAGAGGTTGAATAATTCCAGCTTTTCAAATTCCAACATTATGGCTTTATAAAATTCACACAAAAAGAGAAATCAATTACAAGTAACAAGTTATTGGACCTAGGTGAAGCCTCCTAGAATTTAATGCACATAATTTTAAGAAGACATTGGAATAAAGGAGGGGGGAAAGTGAAAACCAAGAGAAACCTCGTTCACTCTCACCACCGCATATCTTCAAAGATCTCCTTGTCACTTTTTGTTATCAAGGATTTTTTTTAATACTCTCTTCGTTAGTTTTTATTGTCCACAATGAATTTCTCACAATCCTTAAGATAAAAACGGATATTCAGATAGTTAGTATTATTTACCTTCAATTTTAAGAAAATACATCTTAAAATATTAATCAAAATTCAAGAAGATTCAAATTTGAAAAGAGAAAAGTAATTAACAAATAATTTCTCCATCCACTTTTAATTGTCATGGTTTCCTTTTTTAGAATCAAACTATAAGAACTTTGACTAACATTTTACGATGTATTTTTCATCATATTGATATATAAAATATTACAATTTATAATATTTTCGTATAATTTTTGAATATCTAAATTTGTTGTTTAAAATATCAAATTAATAAAATCTAATTTAACTTTTGAAAACTAGTCAAATAAATTTTCAAAAATTGTAACATGACAGCTAAAAATAGCCAGACCCAGTAACAAGTATTTAAAACGATTGGAGGAAGAGTCAGAGAGATTATGTTCACCCTGCCTGTCACATCCCTTTGTGCTTCAATTATACATTTGTCTATAATAATAAATATAAATAATATATACATACACCTCAATACTATAATACATTATTAATAGTCTAATTTGTGAAAATAACATAGTTATTATTTTATCTGATCAACTAGTGCTTATTAGGGGTGTACATGATCGGATTGATTCGGATATTTCAAATATCAAATCAAACTATTTGTGTAAAAAAATTTAATTTATAAACCAAACCAAACTAATAAAATTCGGATTTTTTTGGATTTTTCAACCTCGGGTTGATTCGAGGTTTTCAAATACCAAACCAAACCATTGTGTCAAATTTTTAAATTTATAAATCAAACCAAACTAATAAACCTTGGATTTTTTCAGATTTTTGGATTTTTTCGGTAAAGTTTGCATACAAACATATAATTAACTTGTGCTCCAAATATTTCTTTAGTCCAACCAAAATACAATTATCTAAGGTGTTTCTTAAAAAAATAACACAAAATATGAGAGGAGTGATGACACTAAAATATTCATAAAAAAATTTTTAAAAAATCATCATATAAAATAAATATTGCAAAGTCATAATGAAAATGATCATAATTTAAGAGTACTAAATCATGCTAAAATAAGTTTAATAAGTATTAGTTACATTACTAAATATTTAAGGAAAATTAAAGTTAGATTATGTATTTTAACTGTCTAAACCAATGTAAAACTAAAGAACAAATATTCAATATTATTGTCATTCTTAGTGTTGAATTGATTTTCGTTTTGCATTAGTATTAATTTAATTTTTATTTAAGTTTTTTTATAATTATCAACATCTATGAACTATAATCTTTATTGGACCATTCTGAATTCTAAGTTTTAAACTCGAAATAATATTTTAAAAGATAAAAACTATGAAATAGTATAAGAAATATTTTAAAATTATATCAATGTAAATATTTTTATGTATAAAATAAAATTTTAAAATTACATATATAATGTCGGGTTGGTTTGGTCTCGGGTTGATTTTTTTAGTTAAAGCCAAACCAACCCAAATATAGTCGGATTTTTTTTCCAATACCAAACCAAGTCAAACCAAACCACTAGTCGGGTTTTTTGTTCGATTTGACTATATTTACGGTTTGATTCGATTTTCGGTTCGATTTTGTACACCAATTCTTATATTAAATATTAACTTATAATTATATAATAAGTTACCTTAAATCATGCGTAAATTTTACTATATATCATTACTAATGATTAAATGGGTCATTAAAAAGCAGCATTATTCCAGGATCAATAGCATCATATACCTAAGATTGCCCCTTTTTATTTTTGTTTCTATTTCCTTTAATTTGGTGGTGCATAGTTGCTGGTAATTAGTGAAAGTGTAACACCAATATAAATTATGGTTGAGATCACTTGAGTTTTAATGAAAATCTAGCTCGGGTTCGAACTCTGAAAATAAAAAAAATCATGTTGAGAGTGTTGCCCTTAGAAATGAGTCATGCAAAGCGTGAATCCTAATCTAATCGAACTTTAATGCATATAATTTTATTTAAGAATTAAATTGCAATTTATGATCCAATGTAGAATAAGTTTTTATATATTTCAGTTGTTCCATCGATTTAACATATTACTTAGCATATAGGTGTATTTTAATACAAAGGGGGTTGATGAATGAAATGAAATATCCCACATTAGTAAATGAATGAAATTTTGAGTAATCCGTTTCCTTTGAGCTAACTTTTGAGATATGAATTAGGATCAAAACTTAATTTAACGTGGCAACAGAGTCGAACCCGATGTGAAACCCTAGAAAAATTGGACAATTGTGGGGGTAGAAATACCCCTGGTTCATGAATGTCACGCTCTAGAACGAACAATAAAACTCCTAATAAAGAATATATGAATCCTAGCTAGAGTGAAGAGTGGTGATGAATAGAATGAATGTCTCACATCGGTGAAAAATGGAATCTTGAACTTTTATATGATTTGCACTTTGGGCGATACTCCTCCTTGTAAAGTTATGAGATAACTTTTGTGGTGTGAGTTAGCTCAAACTTATTTAATAGAAGTGATAGTTTAGATAGGTAAAGAAAATAATGGCTAGTTAAAATATGAAACTGACAAAAAAGTAATGATTTAGATGTCCTGATCATTAACTCTATGGTAAATGACTAATTAGATTAATAGATCATTACCGGAGACAAATGAGATTATTGCAATGCAAAGCATAAATTTATATGCAAGGATATTCATAAAAATTATAAGTAATAAATAGTAGATATGAACCCACAATTATAAATATATAACTTGTTCAACGATAAAAATCTTAAATATTGAACCTACAAAAACTTAAATCTTGAATTTGTTTCTAAGCTTGATTCACCACCATCCATGGACTACATTATTGCAAGTATCCTTGATCCACCTAAAGCTCTTTCTGAGTGAACCCTTCATTTTACCCTCCATAGCATAAGCTTTATATCCAACAACTCTTCTCTTTCTTTGCAATTCAAGATCATCCAATTTCCAACTTTTTGAAGAAGAAGACATCACTTTGCTCTTGTTAATATTGCTCTTATTGATCTTCACTTCCTTATTATTATAATTAGGAACATGATGTGAATTAGTACTATAACTCCTCAAATCTTGCATACTTGTTGGTGCTAACTTTTGCATCCTTCCACCTTCCCTTGTTGACATTGATCTAAAATTCTCCATTAGGAATAGTAATGAAAATGAGAGCTTTAGTTTGTTGTGGGGTTTGGCTTTAGAGGAAAATGTACTAGGCTTTGCTTCAAGATTATGTTTTTGAGTAAACTATATATGGATTTATATATTCAAGGGAGGGGTGGAGGTGGCTTTTATTTTTATTCTATTCTTCTTTTATATTCATCTTTTTATCCTATTCTTCTTTTATTATTTTATCTTTTTATCATATTCTTGAGTAGCTAGCTTTTCCTCCTTTTTATCTTTTAACTTTTTTGCTTTTTTCCATTACTCTTTTTTGTTAATGGAGTTATGTGACAAACTTTGATGGTAACATGTGCAAGACACTGAATATTTTATGTCTTGGAATTATTATATGAATACATAAATAGACACTTTAATTTGATCTCAACAGATAATTAAACACTGCAACTTTAAATAAGCATACCTAGACACTTCAATTCATCTTTGTTGTGTCAATTGAACACTCCAACTTACAAACTAATTATCTAGACACCTCTAAAAAAGTATGTAACGCGTCAATATCGAATGTCCACAAGATACAATGAAAACAAATTTAAATGTCTAGTTGTCAGTTGAGATCAACCTAAAATGTCTATAGATATACACTCACAAAATTGAAATGCTTACTAATCAAATTGAAGCCATATTTAAGTGTTTGTTTGTGTATTATGTCAATTCAAATCCTTCATACATATATTATGTCAATTCAGATCCATCACACATATAGTTATTCATTTCTCTTTTCTTTCATGAAAAATAAGAATTGTGAAGTTTAATCGATAAAATATGCTTTTAAAAGGCAATTAAAGTCAGGTTCAAACTTCAAATAATCAATTATTATGGAGAAATTGATATTCACATGAGAAACAGTTAAAAAGTTTTTTCCCTGAATTATTGAGAGGTTGGGATGAATACAGTCAACAGATAGAGTAGAAGGAACTAGTCCTCTAGATAAATTAAGCGCAATTTTTGAATCATTTCTAATACGTTAAGAAGCAGGCAAATTCGATGCAATAGATAAACAGAAATTTGTAAATTATTTCTACAACATTAAAGATATTTTGAGCCTTTTTTGTTTTGATAATTTGAAATAGAGATACCAAAACGTTAGATTTCACATAATAGCAAAGGCATCACGCAATTTCATCGTAATAATTATCATTATAAGAACTATGATAGCTCTATTTGACGTGCAGGCACAACAATCATTGAGGTGAATAGAAATGTATTACAGCACTCCACCTATCTATACCGATATAATAAACAATGAGCTAAAATTTCAACTTTCTCGTATCCTAACCAGCTTGCATACACCTCAACTATTTCAGCGACTTCTACAAAAACTACCACCAGTAACTCTGCCCACGTTGGAAATAAAACACGTAGTATTGTTCGTGGGGATTTGAATTTGATCCACAAGGTTCGTACCAACGTCATTGACCACTTGTCCATTCCCTTGGATTATACTCAATTCTTTTCTAGTAGCACAAACATACCATAAATACTTATATAGAAGACCAGCATGATCATTATGCGCTCCAAACTCATCGATATTTCAAGAAGTACCCACCTTCTCACAAAGACGGGTGGTGACTTGATCAATAACAATGAATCATGAACTCTGTTCATTGAAGTTATACCAAAAACTCATTCAACACAAGATGATTTTCAAGTCCTCTACTCTACTATAGGTTCAATATAGGCCCTTCAAAATCATGTCAATATATATAAGCCAATTTCGGAGAGACAGCTTGCAAGTCAGCAAATAATCGCGACTCACAAAAGCTCAAAGAAAGAGCCATTATATATGCAGTGTCGTAGACATATAAACAGAGATACTACCTACTGAGAAGATTAAGCAATTACTCTAACTGCAAACCAACGAAATATGTCACAAAGCATGTATATACACATAATACTAATTGACAAGATAAATTACACAGTTATAATTGTCAAAGCAACTAGTTTCATTGTTACATTAGACGTAAAGCTAAAGTTACCATCAGAGAATGAATGGCTAACATTACATTTAAATAAGAAACAAAAATGACTGCAGCAAAAGTAACTAGCTACCACATGCCACTAAAAAGTGCATCTTGATGAATTCAGTTAACTCAACGTTATCAACTGAACAGACTTTTCAGTAACTAATAATAAGTACAAATATCACTCTGAGGCAAGGATCCTTCAGAAACAACCTCCCTTTTCAATAACTAACAATAGGTACAAATATCACTCGAGGCGAGGGTCCTTCGGAAACAACCTCCATTTACCGTAACTAACAAATAGATACAAATATCACTTGAGGCGAGGGTCCTTCGGTAACAACCTCCCTTTACACTAACTAACAAATAAATACAAGTATCACTAGAGGTAAGGGTCCTTTGGAAACAATCCCTCTACCTCCACGAGTTAAGGGGTAAGGTTTGTTGCGTACACTCTACCGTCTATAGACCCCACTTCTAAAATTTCACTGGGTGCATTGTTGATGTTCTATCAGTACAAATATACTTCAAAGAAAACTATTTGTACAAGCGCAGAAGATGCATTCTAGAAATTTTGCACAAAACTGTAACAAACAGAGACAATTGACAGAAACAACAGAAGGGAACAACCATCTCAAGGTGCCAAGTTCTCAAAAATGTCATTCACCAGCAAATCTCTTTCTTTATCATTTATTCATAACCAAGTCCATCTAAAACCTAGTTTCAGAACATATATTCAAAGAAACATGTAAATATATCAAGAAAGCATGCAGCCTTCATGATATAATTGCGTTACTGCTATTCAAGGTGCACTTTGATGGCATACACTAGCTAATTAATCATAAACAAGTGTCTTATATTCCTAATTTCAGGATATATAAATATGTTACAAAAGAGTCTGTAAACATATCTAGAAAGTAACGTCTCTACCTTACCCCTACCGCAAAGAGGTAGAGAGGCTGTTTGATAGACTCTTGACTCAAGGAAAAAAGGTCCAAAACAGTCTGAAAAAAAGCATAACAAAGCATTCTGAACTTTAACTACATCAAAAAAATTCGATAATCGAATATATCTAGAAAGCATGCACCTTTAATGAAATAATTACATTACTACTCAACGTGGGAACAATTTCTCAAGGTATCATCAAAATTTCAGTAACAATTGAAACTTCAAAGCTACAAACCTATCAAAAACAAGCTCAGATGGGTACGTATCGTTTCATCGCCTGTTTCGCGGCAACTCCAAGCCCAACAACAGCTCCACCAATAACCCAGCAACAGCCGCGGACCTCAACCCCGCCGCCGCCCTGTAAAATGCTCCAGTCCCTAAACCCGCCACCACGCTATTGATAACATCGTCCGTATCCCTGATCGCCACCATCCCACTCTCCAAACCCGCATACATCAGCCCAATAACTCCGACCCGATTCCCGAACTTCCTACCAGTGTGACCCGACCCGTTTAATATTCTGTTAATCCGGAGCTTCAACGTGTCCCCAGGCTCAGAAGCTTTAACGCCTTCAATAAATCCTTTACCTGCCCCAACGACGGAGCCGGAGAGATAACCGATGCCAGTGTAGAACGTTAGGTTTTCTCCCCATGATCGGCGTTGTGCGAGAGATTCTTCATGGAATAGGAATTCGGGGGAAGAGGGGAGCTTGTAAAGTGTTTTAATTGGAACTTGAAGATTTTGGTATGGATTATAGAGCCGGCGATTTTGGCCGTCGTCGTTGTTGTCTCCGGTGTGATATGCCATGGCCGTCGGTATTTGGCTCTAGTGTTCAGGTTTGGGTTTGGGTTTAGGGTTTCGAAATTGAGAAGGAGTAACAGAGTTTTCTGGAAAACGTAAACTGCACCGCTTTTTCTTGTTAAGTAGAGCCACGTGGTCTAGTGGAGAGATCGAGCTTATTTGAGCTACCAGGAGATAAAATTGACACAAGTAATTAAGGCTTTTAAGGGGTCGTTTGGTGTAAAAGATTACACAAAATAGTCATGGGATTAAATTGTAGTGCCACTTAATTTGTTGTTTGGTTGACATGTCCAGGATAACTTATCTCAGAATTAATAATTAGTACCGAGATAATTTATCTCTTCCTTGGATGGTATAGTAATCCCGGATAACTTATCCCGGAATAAAATAAGTAAATGACAAAAATATCCTTTAAAACCTTTTCTATACATTACTTTTCACATTCACGAAGGGTACTTTTGTAAACAAATAAATTGTTCTTAAAATTTATGCAAAGCCTATTATTTTGAATGCAACAAACCAAACACTCAATAAAAAATATTTTCAACACAATTTATCCCATCATAATTTATCTCATCATAATTAATCCCATCATAATTGAATTCAAACCAAACGACTTTAAAATTTTATTAAAAATTAGGTAAATCATTTGTTCTTAGCAAGGGATTGAACTTGTAACGACGAATTCCCGTCGTTATAGAAAAGCCAACGGGGAAAACTTTTGGGCCAGAAAACTTTTTCGTAGTAACTTGGGATTTCCCAACCTAGTCCAGATTTGGACGAAATAAGAGTCAGTAAGGTCTAGGGAAATCCGGTAGCAATTGGGTGATTTATTTATGATTTTGATTACATGAGTAGATAGCTAAGACGTTAAAGAATCCGTATGACTATACATAATTGAATTCGAGTGAGTAGAACTCCCGAAACTGATCTTTGGCGTGAATGGGTAGTTTCTGAGTGTCGTTGGTTGAAGGTGTGTTGTGAAATGGGTCTTGGAATTATTAATTTTGCTCACTGGTTTCGTGCAAGCCGCTGAGGCGGGATTTTTCCGCCAGGGCGGGGCCGCTGCAGCGGGACTAGACCGCCGTGGCGGGACAGAAGCGACTTAAAGTCGGAAATAAATGCCAAAAACATTTTATTCTACAATTTTCTAACTTGAGAGCTAAGGAACGAACCCAGGAGACTTCTTAACAGTTTTCCACCATTCTTGAAGCTAAAGGTAAGGTTTTAACTCCCTGAATCTGATTTTCGATCCGTAGAACGTAATCTAATGGGTAGTTATCGATGGGGGAGGGTTTTGATCTGGAAATTATGGTGGGAACGACCCTAATTGGGATATTGGGATCAAGGGTTTGATTTAGGGTTGATGGGATTGTTAGTAATTCGGGTAATTAGTTATCGTTTATTGATTCTCGTGTTATAATTATTGTTTGTAGACCAAGAACAAGTGAAACAAATCCGAAAAAGGAAGAATCAAGTTTCTTAGGGGATTCAAGTTTTGTTTAAGGTAGGTGATGGTTGTGATTTCATGATGTGTGATATATGTTTGTTCTTGCTTCATTATGATGCATGTATGTATGTGGATGTTGCATTATTGATCACATTAATTGTAAATGAGTATGAACAAATGACTACATGCCTTGAATCACTTCTGATTGTATGATTATTGAGAATATACTTGTGATTGTGATTATGGCTTATTGAATGGATCAGGTGTTGCGTTCCGACACACTAACTTGGATCGGTTGCCACGTTCCAACATAAATATAGGATCGATTTCCATGTTCCGACATAAACATTGGATCGGGTACCACGTACCGATACACTAACAGTTTAGGTGTGGGTTTCGTGAGAGGACCATTTACTTGACATAACTGTATATCTTGAGAATTGTGAAATTGTACGTTGGTCGTAAGTGATGTTAATATTGTATATGTTCGGTGTATGCATGTTATTATTATGTTGTTATGGCTTATGTATGTTGCACTTAGTGGGATAGTCGCGTGATCCTACCAATACACTGTGGTTGTGTACTGATACTGCACTTGCTCTTTCTTTGTTGAGTACAGGACATCTTCAAGCAACTATTGACAGACCTCGCTTAGAAGATCAGTGATCGTTCGAATTCAAAGATGAGTTTGTTCTTTCAGGCTGCCATGAGTTATCTTTCTGTTTAAGTCCACCTTTCGGACTTAGACTGTAACACCTCGAAAAATGGTAGATTGAACTAGAGCCTAAACGTGAAGGTTAACGTCAAGGGTTAAGGGCAAAGGTCAAGGGTTTTGGGTGAAGGCCATGGCTAGGGGCCAAGGCTACCTAAAACTAGGCCTAACCACTGCCTACCATGACCACGATGGTCTTCACGACCCATGATGGCCACCAGAGTCGTGGTGCCACCCGTGGTTGGTGAGGCAGTGTGCCCTAAATTGGTGCCAAGCTAAGGCTTCCCTTCACGAGCCACTTCACGGCTCGTGGTCATGACCACGGGCCATGGGAAGGCTCATGGGGTTGTCATAGCCTCTTGGGGGTTGTGTAAGGTTGAATGAGCCACTGGTCAAGGGACCACAGGCACCACCACGAGCTGTGGTACCCTTGACAAGATGTGAAGGGCGTCGTGAAGATTCCTTAGGCGTGTATGAGGCAAGGCATTGAGGCATAGCCACTGCCTCAAGACCACGACCTACACCACGACTCGTGGTCTTGACCACGGATCGTGGGAGGTCTCGTGGTCATGCCTCCTATTAATTTTGGCCAAGATCCCAAGTCATAGCCACTTCCCAAGGACCATGGGTAGGACCACGACTCGTGAGGCCCTCTCGTGGTGCCTGGGAGTGGTTGCCTAGTTGGGGGTGTTTTTGTAAATTCCTATTTAATTAGGTATTGTATGGGGTCGTTTTTTAATTGTTTTATTTCACATATATAAATGGTTTTAAGTCTTTAAACACCTATTTTACTTCTTTATTCCCAAACACCCAAAAGAGTTCATCCCTCTTAATATCTCTCTCTACAAACCTCCATTGAAGAGGTGGAGACTAGGGCTTGAAGAACCAAGGTGTCTCTTCTCAAATTTAGGGGAAAACTCCATTAAGGTATGGTGATTCTTCATCTTTGGGTAGCTTTCACCCATAGAGTCCATTCAAAAGTAGATTTCAAAGTTTTCAAGTTTCTCAAAAACCTAGGGTTTCACTCTAAATCATTGGTTCCTTCTTCAAACATTTTCAAAGGTTGATTAATGATAGTTTATGGATGAATTGGTGTTTAATTGATGATTTATGATGAAAATACTCCAAGAACCCGTGAATTTCCTAAATTCCTAAATTATGCCTTCATGAAGTGGGTTTGTTGATTATGAAAGCATGTGAATATAATATGTCTATATTGCTTTAGTTTATTGAATTATATCATTATTCATGCCTAAATTGTAGTAAATTATTGGTGTGTTGGTGATTTGTGATTCATGGCCTTGAAGGGCAAAGTATGAAGAATTGAAGTATGATTATGATGTTATGTACATGAATGTGAAATCAATGAAGGTAATGTGATCATGTCTTGAATGTAATTGTGTTAATATTGAAAGGCTATTTCTCAATTTGACACTTATGAATGATTATGATGGAATGTGAAAGGTTTATTCAATGTAATGTTGTATCTTGAATTGGTAAGCTTAGGGCATCCTCTTCATGTGTAAATGAAAGTAATGCTGATTGTTGTGCCTTGAATTGGTAGGCTTAGACATCCTTTTCTTGTGTTGCTAATGTATCTTGACTTATGAACATTGAATCGGTAGACCTAATGGTGGTGGCTTTTTCATGAGAAGTCTATGAATGAATGAATGAATAATAAACCTTGGATCGGTAGACCTAATGGTGGTAGCCATTTCATGTGTGAAATGATGAACCTTGAATCAGTTGACCTAATGGTGGTGGCCCTTTCTTGAGGATTCAATGAGCTATCCTCATAATGTACCTTGAATCGGTAGACCTGATGGTGGTGGCCCTTTCATGTGTAAATGTACCTTGAGTCGGTAGACCTAATGGTGGTAGCCCTCTTAAGTATAATAATGTAATGAAAATGAACTACTCTATGGGAATGGAGGTTAAGTATCGAGTGGATATGGTACGATGGAGGCTCTCCCTACGTTAGGCCGAGTTTCAATGAACACTTTTCTTATCCCATAATTATGTGCCCACATAGGTATAGCTAGTGGATCCACCTAAGCTAAAATACACTTAGTTCTACCTTAAGCAAGTAGGACACCTTCTTTCGGTGTGGGGTTACATGACACCGAATTTCATGGTTTGCTCTCATAGTCTATGTCGTTTAATGCTTATTCCCATCATGTGAGATGTGCACTATGGTTACTCAAGAGGTTCTCTGAAGTGTGAATGGTAGTATGTGATGCCATTCATGCATTGCACGAGTAGGCTTTGAGGGGGCTATGATGAGTTCTCTAAGGTCTTAATGACTAATGAACGAATGTGCTCTTAATGAAGCTAATGAAGAATCTTGACTTAAGGCTTAATGAAATGATGCATGTTTTACTTGGATTGTATTATGAGTAATTTTCTTTGTCATGACTTATGATATGTCTATGTTTCTTATGTATGAGTATTGTCTAAAGGTGAAAAGGAAGAATGATAAGTTCACTTTTGGTGGCCTCAAAATGGTACTTAGTGTGGATGGTGGTATGGGACGCTATTCATACATTGCACAAATATAGCTTAGGGTTACTTAAGGTGAATGTTCTAATGTGATGAAATGGCTTATATGTTGATATGTGTGTATCATATGCTTCTTATACTAATGTACATGATGTTTCAAAAGAAATTGGCATAATGCATGGTTTTGACCAAAATGTCATTTTTAAGCATGATATTTGCATGGTCATCATACTTAGTACATTTTTGTATGCTAACCCATATTTCTTCTACTTTTACTACAAAGTGTAGGTTCCGACAAGTGAGTTGATTCCTTCTAGTTGAAGCTTGGATTGAGTTCCTCCAAGGCTTGTGGTATGTCCTCATGAATTCAAGGACAAGTGTTTTTATTGATGTTTCCCGTCTTTTATTGTATTAGACTCTTGTTAGACTTTCTATTGTAAGGGTCATGACCCCACATTTTAATTCAAAATGTTTTTAGATGGCCATGTGAGACTTATAGACTTCCGCTGTTTTAAATGAAGCTTTTCGATTGTATGGATTTAAAGAAAGGTTTTAATTCCGCACTATTTCTATTATCTTATGTTATGAATGCTATGAGGCTTGTATGAGGCTCTTCGAAGTCTTGTACACCGTATCACTTTCGGGGTGTAAGCTCGGGTCGTGACATAGACTTTCTAGTCAGTTATTAGTACATTAGTTTGAGGTTGTAAACCTTCTTGTTATTAATATGTATAAAATTTTATTTCTTTATTGTTGTGTGTCATTAATATATTTTTCTATTAAGATTAGACTTTAGAATCCTACTTTTAAGTCAATGGTTATTTATTGTGCATATGAATGATTTGATTTTACTTAAAAATTTAAATTTTGTAGCACTGCAATTTATGAAAGAACATTAATATATTTTCCTATTATGATTAAGCTTTAGATTTATTATTACTAAAGTAAATTAGGATTTTGATTTTGTTTCTCATTAAAAAAAAAAAAACTAAAAAAGTTTGGCATGTAATTTATTTTACCGCTAATTATATTCATATTTGTTAACTTCAACTAGACATTTCATTATATAATTTCCTTTTATATTATTGCATTTCATTAATGTATTTCCTATTAAAGTTAATT
Organism: Solanum verrucosum; assembly: GCF_900185275.1. Classification (NCBI taxonomy): domain Eukaryota; kingdom Viridiplantae; phylum Streptophyta; class Magnoliopsida; order Solanales; family Solanaceae; genus Solanum; species Solanum verrucosum. The sequence continues at coordinate 579,940 of NW_026020011.1, forward strand.
ATTTGAATCTTATTCAAGTCAATGTCTATTTAATTTTAAATTTAAAATTACTTTAATTTGCAATTTATGTTATTTCTAATTATAATCAATTAATTTTTATTGTCTATTTAAATTATTTATGCAAAATATTAAGATATTTCCTATTATAGATAACTTTCAGATTTATTATTGTTACTATATTGTTTTGTTTATCATAAAAAAAGTTTTTCTAAAAATGGAGTTTTATTTTGTCTTTTTAAAATTATAAATATATTTTCTAACTTTAACTTAAGAAATTTCATGAGTGTATTAAAATATTTTAATAGTTGATTTAAAAAATTATATTTTAATAGTGTGGTCAATATACAAAATATATTTGCAGTATAATATTAAATTTATTTCCTAATTTTCTCTATGATGAAAATACTATTTTTATTTTTAATGTTTGACTAAAAAAATAATTATATATTATTTAATAAAAAATTGTATATAAATAAGTGCAATGTCATTTTTTCACAAGTATCATTTGCTGAAAAACGTTTTATTTAGGCATGGAGAGAAAAAAGACTAAAGGGCGTCAAAAGATACCAATGAACAAAATTGAAAATAAGGATGCCATGTTTGCTACATTTACAAAGCGTCGTGAGGGTTTGTATAAAAAAGCTAGCGAACTCGTTACAGAATGCGATGTTGACATTGGAATAATGATGATTTCCCCTGCTGGTAAACCTCACTCATTTTTTCATCCTACAGTTGATGCAGTTATTTCTCGATTTCAGAATCCTAATATACAGTTAAGTGAAAGTACAAATCTAGAAGCAAATGCTGCTAGAGATGAAGTGAATCAACTCAAAAATAAGCTTAAAGAACTTGATGTCGTTGAAGACATTGCGATTGCTAAAAGTAGCTCTTATGACCAAATGACGGAAACAAGACAAAAAGGTTGGTGGGAGTCGATTGAGCAGCTCAGTGCAGATGAAGTGTTCATATTTGGAACTTGGTTAAATGAAACTAGTTCTAATATGCACCATCGTTTGAATCAATTAGAAATTGAAGTTTCATCCTCAACGATATATGAATCTTTTGGAGTGTGAAATTTAAAAAATTCAAATTAAAATGATTCACCCTAAATTATCACTTATAGATATATTAGGGAAGACTCTAGTAAGTTTAAATTTATATTAATAAGGTGTTGATTTTTTTAGAAAATTTTATTTCAATAATGCTGCAAACATGTATTTTCATATGATTTTCATTAATAATATATTGAGATGGTTAGTCTGAATTATTGTTTATGATAACAAAATTTCATGTGTTGTTCAAAAATACCTTTATATATGTATATTGGTAGAAGTTATTGATGACAACATAAAATTGACATCAATTTTCGCTTAGACCTCACCAAACCCCTATCACCCCTATCCCGGCCTCCCCCCCACCCCCCACCCCCGACACACACAAAAGAAAAAAAAATTCAAAAAAATATTTTAAATTTTCATTTTTTTTTTACTCCACCTTATACCTGACCCCCTTCCCCTGTCAATTTTTTTTTACGCCACCCTCTACCCCTTCTCGCTCGCCCTCGCCACACACCCAAGCCACACCGTCAATTGTTTTTGAAAAATATTTTAAATTTTAAGAAAAAAATGTATACCCCCCTCCCCCGCCGCCGCCATCCCCTTCAATTTTTTTTTAAAAATATTTTTCTGGGTCAGATCTCAGAGTTGAATTTTGAAACGATCATCAGGGTCTTGTCCTAATTCGCGTGTCAAGGTCGGGTCCTAGATTAATTATCGGGGTTGATTTTTGGATCAGAAATTATTTTCCTAAAGAGTAATTTCTAGTCTCAAACCAAAAATAAAAGATATTTTCTAGAAAATATTTTGCATTCACCAATCAAACATTAAAAATAAAAATTCTACTCATCAACCAAACTAAGAAAATAAGTTAGAAATTCATTTGTTTTCCAAAAAAAGTTTTCCTTCGTACCAAACACACCCAGAGTACTGCTTCTTTTTCTTGATCCTCATCGATCGGACACAATTCTTTTTTTAGAAAAATAGTGTTTTTCTATAATTGACCTTATTTTAATGGTTGTTATTCGTTGTATTATGTTAATGATTTAAATATTTATCATGTGTTGTTTTGATAAAGGTCTATTAATTTTCAGCTAATCAAAAATCAATTAAGCTTCTCTTTCTTTTTTGAATTTTTTATTTCTATAATTAATGGATATGGTAATAGCGGAAAGAGTTAGAGGAGGAGGAGGAAGAAACTCACAAAAACTTCCTTTTTGTTTGAATTTTTTATTTCTATATTCTATATTTAATATTCCCTCTATCCTTATTTACTTGTTGATTTTTTCTTTTTTAGTTGTTCCTAATTGCTTGTCCATTTTGACAAATCAAGAAAGGATAATTTTTTTCCTATTATACCCTTAATTAATTATTTTGAAAAAGGTATAACTTCTTGAAAATCTTTGAGTTTTTAATTCATCTACTATTCTACTTCATAATTAATAGGAATAAAATGATAAACTCACTATGTCAATAATCATTTTTTTAATAGGTATCTTAATTTTAAAGTGTATAAATAATTAGAGACAAAGGAAGTAGATGGCAAAATTGCCCAAATATGTACAATCACAAAATTGAAATTGTAGAGTATATAATTTGCAATATTGGAGTAAGTACCAAAATGGTCACTCAACTATGCTTAGAAACTATTCTGGTTGAGTGATCATCTGGCTATAAATCATTCTGGTGCTTAATATTTCAGTCATTCAACTGTACATATTTTTTGAAAAACTATTCAACTTTGATTTTTAATTTAAAAATCAGTTAATTATGATTTTTTTCAAAGAAAGTCATCAGATTTTATTTTTTTACTCTAAAGTCATTCAACTCGAGTTAAGTGAAAGGAGTCATTAATTGGTTTAATTGAATATTTTCTTATTTTGTTAAATAGATTTGATTGACTTTGTAAATAACACATCTATAATTGAGTGATTTTATGTAAAAAAAAATAATATTCATAGTTGAGTGACGTTTGAATTAGAAATCAAAATGGAATTACTTTCTATGAAAAAAAGTTTATAGTTGAATAACTTTTGAGTTAAAAAATCAAAATTGAATGACTTTTTGTGAAATTTTTTTAATAGTTGAATGATTATCTGTATATTCTAGCCAAATAAGTTAAGGTAGAATAAGAATATTCTATTATTCACTCATCATTTACTAAACATTTATATAGTATTTCAAGAATAAGACCATGCTTGTTTCGTAACTTTCAAGTATATCCATTTTCTTGATTTCCAAGTCAACAAATTTATAATGGGTACAATCCTAAGGGTCGTTTGGTTGGGAACAAGTTATCTCAGATTTAATTATTCTGTGATAATTTATCCTATCATGTATATGAGATAACTTATCTCATCACTATGGTATAAATGGTGGGATAAGTTATTCCAAACATGACAACCAAACAAGACACCAATTTTTATCCAAGACTAATTTTTTATCCCAAGACTATCTATTATTATCCCTTACACCAAACGACCCCTAAAAGATTAATTCTTCTAATATTATGCTAGTGATCCAAATAAGATTTTTTATGGATTATTAATTTCAATAAATTTCAACATCTTACCATTAAGTAGTATTTGACTATATGAGGAACCATATCAAAATCGCAATGGTAATCAAATTCTTTAATTGTTGTTTTACTTCTTCTAATTCAATTCATAAAAATGTCATAATTCGTCTTATGAAATTTACTTTTATCATCAATGAGGTTGATACCATATTATTAGAAATACGGTAAATCTCACTAAATTACTACTCAATAAACTAATAATTTTTTTAAGATAATATTTTCCTCCGGTCTCGACTTGGGTCAATGGAAAAACTCACTCATTTCGATAAGATAATATATTTTCAGAAAACTCCTATATAAATATATGGTCCCATTAATTATAAATCATTAATACTTTAAAAGTACAAATATATATACACAATTTAGTGAATTATGATTCTATTGTGTTTTGTTTTTTGTTAAACTTTAAATCTAGTTGAAGTTCATTTCTAACTTTTCTTATTGCATCCTAAAGTTCCGGTGTTGTCTTTTCAAACTGCACTATAAAATTGTAAAGAGTTCTAGATGCAATAAGTGTTTCTTTACGCATAACTGGTTCCAAGGATATTGTATAATCTTCATCTTAATCAACATTGTCTTTTCGATGGTATCCACAATTTCTTCTAAGCTCTGGTAATCCAATAGGTTATTGACGTTCATTTTATTGCGGTAATCGAGATCATTAATCATGACCTCAAGTTCTTGAATGACGTCGTTTTCACATGTGGGTTCATTCAAATTCTATGAAGATCTCATCCTCTGAACAAAATTTGTTGTGTCGAAGATAATTTGCTATTGCCTCTTGCTGAACATTTTTAGTCCAAGTCAGGACTGCAAAATTGATAGCATCCAAAACATTAATCTTTCCTGATTAATTTTTCCCACTTCATAGTCTTCTAATATCGTACTGTAAAATCTGTTGCGATAATACATCTTGAAAGCTCTTATTATCTCACCTTCACAATATTGGATCTCAAAACACTCTTTAAATTAATAAATATTAATTTATCGATTAAATAACACCTCTATAAAATAATAATATTTTATAATCCCACCTATATTAATTTAGTGATGTTTTACTGTAATTGAAAGTTGTAGTAAAAAAACTCAACTATCTATGACGCAAAATGAAAAGAATTTCCCGATAAAGCCACCCACAGAAAATATGAGAATCGATTCTATCAATTAATAATGAATTAATTTGCGTCTAAGACTTGCACATCGCATTCTAAGATGTTTTTAAATTAGTTAAATAAGAAAAAAGTATATTATAAAGGTAAGCTAATCAGAAAATAATTTTTTGTACTAATGATAAATATATTAAAAAAATTATCATAAATAAATCAAATTAGGGGATTTTTTTTTTTGTTTATTTTTTTTACCCTCCCTAGGAGCTCCCACCCCTTTTGCTCCCTTGGTGACTCGAACTCGCAACCTTCGGGTTGGAAGTGAGGGGTGCTTACCATCCGAGCAACTCCCTCTCGTCTAGGGGAGTTCAGTATTATTCATTTTATTTCAATTTGTTTGTCTTAATTTGGTTGGAAATGAAATTTAAGACATCGAAGAACTATGTTAAATCTTGTAGTCTTGATACTAAAATGTCATTTAATTTTATGGTGTTAAGCATAACATGTGAGATATCGAAATTAAAGAATTTTCAAATCATGAAAGAGACATTATTTTGAAATAGACTAAAAAAGAAAGTAAGATGATACTCGCTTCATTTCAAAATAAGTAAATTGTTGGGTCTTTTTTCATAGTTCAAAATAAGTATATTCTTCAAAGTTCAAGAGAATTGTTGGAAGCTTCTTCCATTTTTGTCCATCATTTACATTTTCTAGGTGATAAATTTAATAGAGTTAATTGTTCATATTTATGATTTTACTTTGAATTATTTACATGAAATCGGTCGAGTGGTCTCAGTTGGGGATGGGATTGCACGTGTTTACAAGAATAGTTTGAGAATAACTCAAAAGGGAAAATGTAATGACCCGGTAGGTTATTTTTAGAATTTTTTGTAAAATTACCATTTTGCCCCTCCCGTTATTGACCCTGTGTCACTTTTGAATGAGTTTTGAAATTGATTTCGAGTTTTGAGTGAAAATTTATGAATTATGGAAAGTTTGGGAGTTGAAAGACTAAAGTTGTTGAAAAGTGATTTTCAGTGTTTTTCGGAGTTTCGGTCTCGGAATGGAATTCCGTCGATTACATTAGTTTTGGAATGTGAAAATTGATTTGAGAGAGTTGTCGATTTCATATTCGGAGTCCTTTTGAGGATTTGAGGCCCTAAGTTTGAAATTGTTGAAATTTTAGTCTTTGGGTTGACTTTGGTCAACGTTCGACCTTCGGATGCTCGGATTGGATTTTCGACAGTTCTGTTGGATTTGGAGGATGATTTTAGGCTTAGGAGTGGTCTTGGTTGAATTTTTAGAATCCCCGAGCTTGATTTGACCTTTTTAGGTGTTATGTTTGTTTCTCGTGACTTTCACGAATTTCGGGTCAAGAAGACCTTAGATTTGTGTTTTGATGATTCCATTGAGTTCAGAACATCGAGTTTAGTTATGTAGCATATTTGATTTGTGTGTACGGAATTCTGAACGAATTTTGAGGGTCCTTTCGATGAATTGAGAGTTTGGCTGAATTTTCTGATATTTGATGTGCTCACGTTAGTGAGAGGTTGTTCACTTTCGCGAACACCTGCCCGCTTTCGTAGGATTGGGGATAAAATATCAAAAACTAAATTGCCGAATTGAATCAAAATTTGACACTTTGGGTTTTCAATATGGTATTCGGGAGTAAAATTTTAGAATTATGATTTCGGGTTTGAGTTTGGTATGAGTTGTTTATTATATCGTGCCTCCATATAAAAAGATAGAAATGATTGAAAAAATAGTATTAACTTTGTAATACAATCGGCTATAACTTTAATATGGTATTACCGAATACCATACCAAATTAAAATTTAATTTATCGATTATCAAATTATCAAATAAAAATTTAATTTTTTTGATATTTAGCATCTACTTTTAACTACCAATTACCGAGTTACTGAACACGAAATTTGATGATCCCGAACCAAATACCGAACGCTCACTCCTACGCTTTCGCGACCTTCACTTTAGCGGAGGCTGAGTCGCGAAAGTGATAGGCCTTTTTTTTGCGGGGTTCACTTCCGTGAACCAAGGTCGTTATCACGATGATCACGTAAACGACCCTGTGTTTGCGAAAGCGACTTCAAATAGGGTCTTTGGCCTGCCATTTCGGGGTTCTACCCCATTTTGAGTTTTGGAAAATCGTTGGAGGTAATTTTAAAGAGTTTTCTTGTGCTAAATCATTTAGGTAAGTCCTTGTGACCCTAAAACTTCTATTGCCTTTTTATCATTTGTGGATTTTAACATCAAAAAATTGAGATTTTTGATTGGCAATTGGCAAGGTTTTCAAGAACTTGAGTTCTAAGGTAAAATGGTGATTGTGAACTGATTTTAAATCCTCTTTCGAAATGATTTTCACCAATGAGTTCCAAATGTCTTGGGTAACGTTTTCAAGTAAAGATTTTCGAATTCAAACCTCATTTTTGGAATTAGATTTTTGAGCATTTTGACCTATATTTCAAAGAGTATGATATGAGTGTTGTTATTTCCGGAATCTTATTGTGATTACTTGTTGAATTAGATTGTGTAGATTTGGACCTTGTTTGAAAACAAAAAGCTCAAGTCTTAGATTGACTTTTGACTGAATTAAGGCAAGTGAATTTCTAAACTTTGTAAAACTTGTAGAATTTTGTATTTTCCTTCATTTTGTATGTTGCGGAGTAATGAAAATGCGGTGATAGGTTCAACTACTCTACTTGATTGATCTTACTGAATGGAGAAAATGATTGAATGAAAAATGCATGTCGATAGTTGTGTTTTGTGAATTGCCTTTATGTTGATCCTAATTTGTTGATTGATGAAATGTTTTGATGACATCAATGTGGTCTTGAATTGCTTGAGTTTATTGTCTCTTCCTTATGATGTGAAATTGCTTATTTGCATTATTTTTTGTATACTGTGATAAGTCATGTAGTGATTATGCCAATGGAAAACGATTCCAGCAAGTGATATTATATAAACCCGATGGGAGATGGTTTCGGCTATTTATATTGTGCCGATGGAAAATGATTCCGGCAAGTGACATTATATAAAGTCGGTGAGAAATGATTTCGGCAAGTGTTTGACTATTATAAGATTGATCTACTTGATACTTGTGATTGATCTACTTGACCCTTGTAATTGATCTACTTGATATTTGCAATTGACACACTTGATACTTGTTGATTATTGTACTGTGACTGTTGAACTATGATTATTATGCCTTATGAGGTGTGTATTGTAAATTGTTAGGTTGAACTGATTTTTATGTAAGTTGTAGCTACGGCAGTTCGGTTGGGATGAAAAGAGCACTCGTATTCTAACTTAGTTTTATCCAGTTTAGTTGGTTAACTGTTGAGTACCATGTTGTTTGGTACTCACTCTTTTCTTCTACACTTGTGTAGGTCTCGAGCCTAGACCCGTGTGATAATTTTTTCTTCATCTTTTTTCGAGGCTTTCAGATGATACGTTGAGAGGTATCTGCTTGTCATTTCGGCGGACCTTCTTGTTCCTTATTATGCTTTGTTCTATTCGAGAAATAAAGAAATTACGACTTGTACTTATCTTTCAATTTGTATTAATATATTAGTGGCTTGCACGTGTGACAACCAGATTTTAGGATATTTTTAGAATGACTAAATTTTTAGCTCTTATGCTACTGTTGATTTATTTTCTGCATTCCTTTCGTATTATTGGACTTGAGGCTGACTTGTCTTGGTGGGATTAGACGAGTGCAATCACGTCTATTTTTGGATTGTGACAAAGTGGAAAGTGGAGTTCAAATTGTGTCCTAAACTTTTTTTTCTTAATAGGTGTGTATTATCTCAACAATTCACTTATTTTAAAATAGATGGAGTATAATTAAAAAAGGAATATATTATTAACTTTTATAAGGAAATTTAGTGTTACAATCAGACTTGATGAGAGGTCTAGAAAATTAGGAAAAACTACCTAAGTAAGTAAACATAGCTACTATATATACATAGTCTAGAGATACTTTCAAAAAGTTATCTAATAAAACAATATTTAGGGTTTTATAGAAAATCTCTCCCCTCTTTATTTTTTGCTCGCCCCTCACTCTCTCTTTCTTCTCTCCTCTCACGTTCCCTTTTCACTCTCTCTATCTCTCCCTCTTTTTAATTCATTATGTGAATCTTTCTCCTTCTCCCTCTATGTTTCTTATACCAATTCGAAATCTCATTAAAGTCTTACTTGAGTTATTTTTATCTAAACATGTGATTCTTGTTCTTTAATTTTTTTCTCGATGGTTATTAATTGTTGATTTATTTTTTTGATGGATTAACACCGTTATATCAAAATTCTCATATTGGGTTCTTAATTTCTTTAATGGGATAAAGGTCTGAAAAATATCCAACTTTGGTTGTATTTGTTGTTGTGATACTAAACTTTCATAAGAACCTATTACCTCCCTAGACTATTTAATACCGTAGTTTTTACCCCCTGAACTATTTAATAGTGTATTTTAGAAGTAAATATGTGTCCACGTGAACACATTACTATTTATAATTTTGCATTATTTTTTATGTCCACGTGGGCAAATATATATGTTTAAAATACGGTATTAAATAGTCTAGGGAAGTAATAGATCCTCATGAAAGTTTAGTACCGCAACAGCAAATCCGACCAAGGTTGGGGTATTTTTCAGACTCTTATCCCTTCTTTAATCTTTGATTTTTTTCTTCTTCTTAGATTGATACAATCAATGATAATGATGTATTAGAATTTTTTTATCTGTATATCAGGAAAACGGATAACATGTTATCAAATTTCATCTTTTTTTATTTATATATTATACAACCAACTGTGTCTATGTATCAGATAAACTGTATATGAATGAGACAATTATTTTTAGAAAAAAACTTATATATGTATTGTTAGAACATGAATAGGTTTATACAATCCTATTATAATAAGAATATGTTTATACAATCCTATTAGAATATGAATAATTTTATACAATCCTATTTAGAATAGTAATAGGAAGACAAATAGAAATAGGAATGGTAAATAGTATCCTACTTGGAAATGATTGTATTCTAGTGTCTATAAATAGGATCTCAATGTAATAATGTAGACACAACAACAATTCAATAATATTCTTCTCCTATATTTCTCACATGGTATCAAAGCCTCTACGATCTTGGTAAACAATCAAAGAGCTTCCACTGCCGGCGGGGGGCTATTATCCATATATACCCCCCGTCCGGCCAATGATTATGTTAGCAAAAGTTGGGTCACCGTGTATCTTTCTGGTGACTATTTTCTCATATCTAATTTGTGTAGCACCGTGCCATCATTCCGATGACTACTTTCTTATATCTAATTTGTGTAGCACCGTGCCATCATTTCGGTGACTACTTTTTCATATTTAATTTGTGTAGCACTATGCGATCTTTCTGGTGACTACTTTTCCATATTTAGTTTGTGTAGTACCGTGGATTTATTCAAACTATTTTCTCATATCTGAGTTGCATAGCATCACGTGTCTTTTCAGTGACTCCTCATATTTGATTTGCATAGTTCCATTCGTCTTTCCGGTGACTCTTTAAATCTGATTTGCCCAGGGTTGTGCCATCATTCCAACCCTACCCGTATAATTTTTCTTTTTCTATAGGGTTGTGCCATCATTCCGACCCTACCCGTATTATTTCTCTTTTTCAATGGGGTCGTTCCATCAATTCAAACTATCCTATATAATTTCTATTTTCTAGTTGGGTCGTGACATCATTCCGACCCTACCTATTTAATTTTATTTCTTAGATTGTGACTACTTTTAGCCATCAAATCTAATACTCGAGTGTATGAGCATGTTTTGGCCAATTTTTGGTGACTTTCTTGTCTAATATCGACTCATTTATTGATTCCAACATGATCCATATACTTTATACTATATTTTGAGCACTTTGTTGCTCAGGGGGAGTTTAGTAGCCTTGTATGTCGATTATGTGAGTCACTCTATGGTCTGAAACAATCTTTACAAGTTTGGTTTGGAAAGTTCAACACTGTAATTTTATCACTTTGTGTTTTATCGGCATTATGCATCAAATTCAGTATTTCATGAGAAGATTAAACGCATTGAGATTGACTGGCATTATGCATCAAATCTAGTATTTAATGAGAAGACAAGCACATTGAGATTGACTGTCAATTTTGTGAAGTCGACTGATCAACTTGCGGATATCTCACCAAGCCCCTCATCGGTCCTCGTATTAATTACATTTGTAACAAGCTAGGTACATGAATTGTATGCACTAGCTTGAGGGGAAGTGTTAGAACATGAATAGGTTTATACAATCCTATTAGAATAGGAATAGGTTTATACAATCCTATTAGAATATGAATAATTTTATATAATCCTATTTAGAATAGTAATAGGAAGACAAATAGAAATAGGAATAGTAAATAGTATCCTACTTGGAAAGGATTGTATTTTAGTGTCTATAAATAGGGTCTCAATGTAATAATATAGACACAACAACAATTAATAATATTCTTCTCCTATATTTCTCACATGTATATTTATTTTAGGGGTAATACAATATTTAAACCATATATCAATGTTTGTTTCATTTGTGAATCACAGAAAATTAATACAAACTGTATTTGTATATTTATATTAGGGGTGATACAAAGCGTATCTCTGTATCTATGTTTTAATTTCAATGTTAATATGTGTATTTATGAGCGAGATTGTGAGAATAAAAAGAGAGGCGAACAAGATTTGGGAGAAAGAAAGAAGAGATTGTGTAAATGTGTATCTTAGTTTCAATCGAGATACATGTTGTATATAAGATACAACCTGCTTGCCTCCTCTTATCTATCTCTCTTGATCTCACTCGTCTCTCTTATCTCTCGATCTCGCTTACCTTTTTCCTCTTTAAAGTTGTTGCTATGGTTAGTAATTAGGCACACTGCAGTTATTAATCATAATTATGGTCCAAACTATAGCTATCACTGAAAATTATCTAAGTTTCATTTTTTGTAATGACATAACAAAATCAAATACACAGTTTTCTCGATCTTGTATTATGAATTCATACGGATGAAGTACATAATATATTGAACAAAAACAATAACAAATTTAATATAATCCAACATGTGAAATTGAAGAGGCTAGAGTGTACACATATCTTATCTCTACCTTTGAAAAAGAAAAAAGATTGTTTCTAATAAACCCTCTCGACTGAACAAAAGATGAAAAAGACCCTCCAGGTTATTTTTGTGTTTTTCCTTCTGTGATTCGTTTAGAGCATTCCTGTAGCGATCTCAAGTCATTTATGACTTGTTGTGACTGACAGTTCGGTCACTTGGTAGTTCGTTTGGTTATTGTGCGAGTTTTAGTGTTTTTGGAGCTTATGAACTTTGTGCGATCATTTTCAATCAAAGGTTTAAGAAGATGACATCAGAATCCAATTCTGACGATTCCATCAGCTCTGGAAGGGTCATTTTAAGCTAGTAGCATGGTCAACATGACTCCCGATGTTTTCAGTGTGAGTCGGTGTGATTAGGCGTTTTAACTTTAAGTTTAAGCCTAAGTTTAACTTTAGTCAATATTCTGAGTAAACGTGCTCAGATGAGAATTCCGTCAGCGTGTTTAGCTTCGGAATGTCGAGTTTGGTCTAGATTGACCCTTCTTTTGTGTCCCGAGGTTTCCGATATTTTTTCAATCCCTTTTGTGGTTTTTGACTTAAAATGACATTTGGGTGTGGGACCCACTTTTTGTCAAGATGACCTCGTATGTAAATTTTGACTATGTCATTGAGTCTGGAATATCGAATTTGGTATGATTACATATCTCGTTTGCGTGTACGGGGTTCCGAACAAGATCGGAGCACCCCGTCGGGAGTTTTTAGTTTTTGGAAAGTTATTGCAGAAAATCTGCTATAAATGCAGATTTATCAACAACCATTTTCCAAACTTAAAACCCTCATAACTCTCTCATCTCTCATCCGAATTAGGCAATTCGAAGTGCGGGAGTTTCGTATTTTCGATGGCTTCGCTATAGAGTTCGGAAATTGTTGGGTGCGCATAGTTCGAGGTAATTTCGCGATTAACCTGACTGCTGTACCTTTTTTGAGCCTTTGTTTTTGACATTCTTGTTTTGGTCATATCTCTTTCATTTTAGCTTGGTTTTGGGTGATTCGAAGTTCCATGTGTTGGGAATTGTTGTGGCTTACCAAAAATGACTTCAAATTAGTTAGGAAGTGTTTGGCAAGGTCAAAAGTGACTTAAAATAAGTCAAAAATAAAAAGTAGGTCTCCCCCTACTTTTTATTTTTTGACTTAAAAGTCATTTCAATTTGACTTTTTATTTTTAATTTAATTTTTTTTTTTTTTAAGGCAATCCAAACGGGCTCTAGCATGTGGTATAAAAATCTAACGTTAAGGAAAAACATGAAGAATAAAACCAATACTATGAAAATGAAAAAGAACACACGCACCTTTCTATTATTCTTATACCAAATTCAATCAACCTAATCATTTTTTCAAGCTAATCTTCGACCTTCACACGTTTCAACTAATTACATAATATATTGAATAGCAACATAATAATATCCCACGTAATTTCACAAGTAAAGTTCATAAAAAATAGCGCGTACACAACTTTTACCTCTTATCCTATGAAGATAAACAAACTATTTTGATAAAACTTTAACTCAAATATACATAACAGATAGAATTACACATTAATACCATCAAAGATTGTAACGAGCAATAATTAACTATTTAAATTCACTTTTAATAAATTTTTTTACCTTGAAAATAATATTTAAGAAAACAAAATTAAGAGGCAATAATTTGGGTATAATAATAACACCAAATAAAACCCCTAATCAAAATGGTAAAGTTAAGACACTCTTTAAAACCCTCATGAGAGCCGTTTTTCTGTACTTCTCATCTCCGCCACACCGAATCCAAAAAAAACCCTAAAATGATTGCATAACACAATCTTCTCAAATTTCAAAGAATTTGATATACTGCTATACTCATTCGCATATATATTTTTCAAAACAGTTGTGAATTTGGTTTGGTTGGAGATGGTATCGAGTTCTAAACCGGAAAGTGGGACTCATGTTCTATCTGCCGGCGTACGGGAAATCCTAGAATCTATCAAGGAAGTTGTTGGAAATCACTCCGATGCTGATATATATGTGGCTCTTAAAGAAACTAACATGGACCCTAATGAAACTGCTCAGAAATTGCTCAATCAAGGTGGTTGCTTCGACCCCTTTTTGTTTTTTTTGTTGGTTTATGCTTAATTTGAGCTGAATGGGTATAGAGGATTAGTACTTGCCTATTGTGACTAGTTTGTGATTGAAAAGTTGGTTTTTTGATTTCTTGTTTATGCTGCATTTTGTTTGATCAAATTAGTACAATTAAGGACCCTTTTGACCATAGATTCTGGAGGCATTTTTTTTGGACGAGTATCGGTTTTATCTAGTTTTTGGGAGGCTAGTTTTCAAATCCCAAAATCTGCTTCAAACCTATTTTTGGGCTAAAATACAAAAAAAGACTAACTTTTTGGTGTTGCATTTCATTTAGTGTTTGCTGCCCGGTAGTAGGAGTTTTGTTAGAGGCCATTCTTGGATTATGAACCCAAATACTTTGTTTAATGGGTAGGGACTTGAGATTTAATGCAAATGCGTAAGGACATTTTCAGATATATGTTTCTTTGTTAGAGCTTGCATGTACTGTCAAATTGGTGCATCGGCCACTGCCTTTTTTGGAAGTCTTGGAGAGCGGGAAATGGAGGCTTTGGTATTATTGTCAGTAGGGTTTGGAGGTTGAGTATTAAGGTAGTTGAGGTTCTGTTGGCTGTTCTATAGGATAGGTTTGGTGGCTGTATCTGGACCTTCTTTCTTACCAATGGTATTAGTACTATTCTTGTAGTTTCTTATTCTTCAATTTTGGTTACCACCTATGTTTTTGGTGCTTCGATTATCACGTTATTTTGTTGTCATTACCGATCTTTCCATTTCACATTATTTTGTTGTGTTACTGCCCTTATTTCTGTGTTCTCTTTTTTCAAAATGCTGGGAACTGTTTTATATTATCGGGAACAACTTCTCTACCTCTATGAGGTTAGGGGTAAGGTCTGTGCATACTTTACCCTCTCCAGATGCCACTTGTGGGATTACACTTGGTGTGTTGTTGGTACTATTGTCAGTAGCTTGGAATGGTTTTATATTCATCAATGTTCTGTAGCAGTTAGGTTTGACTATTTGCTCAGTGGTGTACTTCATTGTTGATGTAAAGTTCCTGCAAGTTAATTTTATATATAATGGGCTACTGTAATTATTCACATGCATCAGAAAGGGGAGATGTGGTGTTAGTTATAAGGATTTAAGTTATATACCATGTCATTGTATGTAATATAGTTTATAACAACAACAACACATACCAAGTTGAATCCCGCAAAGTGGGGTCTGGGGAGGGTAGAGTGTAACATACCTTACC
Source organism: Solanum verrucosum (assembly GCF_900185275.1). Classification (NCBI taxonomy): domain Eukaryota; kingdom Viridiplantae; phylum Streptophyta; class Magnoliopsida; order Solanales; family Solanaceae; genus Solanum; species Solanum verrucosum. The sequence goes on from NW_026020011.1 coordinate 595,160, forward strand.
TCTACCTCTTGGAGGTTGAGAGTATATAGTTTACCTTCCTAAATTTTCAAATTATCAATCCACACTTGAATTATAGTTGGCTCTTTCCTATAAGATGGTAAATATTCTTTCCACCATAAGTACATAAAAGTTAATTGCTTAATCATAGTTCAACTTTTCTTCCTAGAAAAGTAGAAAACTGATGTGCCCATGGATTATTATTACTCCATATTATTATTATTATTCGGTTTTGGTGTTCTGATGGATATCATTGAGACTTCTGCATTTTGGTGCTGGTTTAAGCCTTTGCAGTTTCTCCAATATGGAACAATCTGTATTCACCAGAAAAAATCATCATCTTTCCCTTAAATTCTCTGATGTGAAGTGTGCCTAATGCTTCAATTTTTTCTTTCAGATCCATTTCATGAGGTGAAGCGAAAAAGAGACAGAAAGAAAGAGGTAAATATTTTCAAACTGTTCTGTGGTTGTTGACGCTCATTGCTGTCAAGCAAACATTTGATACTTTTTTTTTGGGTAAAATCAGTCAATTCTAACTCCAAGGAAATTGCATGTTTCTTTCTCTTGTTGAAGTTGATCTCTAAGATTGATAGTGTCCTCTAAACAATGTACAATTGTCGATTGCACTTATTTTGTTATTTTACTACAGTTTTTATCTTTATTCTAACTGAAACTATCTTTCGTCTTGCTTCAGAACCATGGGTATAAAAGTTCTACTGCTCCAGAAAATGGAAGTCATTCAGAGCATGGTGCACAGGAAATGAGGGTCAACACACACATCAATCATAACATCCGAAGAGGGAGCTACAATCGAACTGCTTTACCTGGTAATTTGATCTTATGTCAGATTTAAGTTTCTTATGTTTACCTTAATCTTGATGCCCTTTTATGATGAAATACCTTATTTTATCAAAAAAATGTTTTGTAGTACCGTAAGGTCCTAGATCTCCTGGGGAGGTGCTGGTTGTGGGATAGAATACATTGAGCCTTCTGCAATGCAATAGAATACATAACACTTTAGTTGCTGAAGGATGATCTCGTATAGAGTGTTTTAAAGCACCCATGAGCTTCTAGATGTTTGTAAATGTTGTTCTATTGGTGGAGGAAAGGGCATTAGAAGTGCATCAGTTGTATGAAGAAAGCTTCTTTGTGCATGCTCGATTTTGTGCTGAGAACCATGTCTTAAGGTGGTAATCAGATGTACATGTAGTATATATCGGTGCGGAGACAGGGATTAAGGTCTTTGCAATCTCAGTCGTAAGTGCTTTTAGTGGCAATATGTAATTACTGGCTGACTTATTTTCTTAGTTTTTCGCATTCTACGTATGGAAGACTTTAGAAAAAGATTCCTTTAATTGAAAATTTCCTCGTTACGTCTCTTCAAGAAGCTGAAAGTGAATAGATTATATAATATCTGTTCACATGGTTAGCTGCTTAGATAAGTCAGCTTTTGTATTGGATGTTGTTGCAATGTTAGCTAGACTATGTCAAATGGGTATTGAGGTCGGTCAAATACTTTCCTTCTCTGATGTTTGTATTTCATATATCTATACATACTATGTTTCTAATGTGTCTGCTCTCTCTTGTTAGCACTCTACACTACCCCACTGTTAAATTCAACTCTTTTTGATAAGTAAATAAGACTTGTATCGTACTGACTAAAATAACAATTAGGATACATCAGATCATTAGGAAACCCAGCCCCTAGCTGCTCTAATCAGCGAGCTGACACTGCGATATTCAACTCTCCTGCGTACCCTGTATCTCCTGTGAATTTTGTAGTTTTCTTAGTTTTAACTGAATATCATGTTCTTTTGGACTACCACTCATTGATAGTTTGATATTACCTCTCTTCAAGAAGCTGGAAGTGAATAGATTATATAATATCTGTTCACATGGTTATCTGCTTAGATAAGTCAGCTTTTGTATTGGATGTTGTTGCAATGTTAGCTAGACTATGTCAAATGGGTATTGAGGTCGGTCAAATACTTTCCTTCTCTGATGTTTGTATTTCATATATCTATACATACTATGTTTCTAATGTGTCTGCTCTCTCTTGTTAGCACTCTACACTACCCCACTGTTAAATTCAACTCTTTTTGATAAGTAAATAAGACTTGTATCATACTGACTAAAATAACAATTAGGATACATCAGATCATTAGGAAACCCAGCCCCTAGCTGCTCTAATCAGCGAGCTGACACTACGATATTCAACTCTCCTGCGTACCTTGTATCTCCTGTGAATTTTGTAGTTTTCTTAGTTTTAACTGAATATCATGTTCTTTTGGACTACCACTCATTGATAGTTTGATATTACCACAAAAAAGAAAACTACCAGTCATTGATGTCAAAAGTCAAAAGTGCAGAAACGTTATGTCAGTAGGAGTCTTTAGGGCAGAGCTTAATTGAAGTGCACACCCTAATAAAGAAACTGAGAAGCATTTTGTGTTTGTGTATATGTATGTATAATGCAAAAAGAAAAAAAAACTACACATACAAACAAGAATTGTATGGACAAAGATACAAATGTGTAATGTCCATTAAAATAAGAAGAAAAAATCTGTAAGTTAGTTGAAATAAGTAAAACCATTCTCTTATCTTTTTTCTTGGTAAAATTAATTAGCACTAGTGTAAAAAAACATATAAGAAGTAAAAACCATGTCAAAGATGTGCTAATGCTGGACTGTAGTTTTTAATTTCTTAATTAAGATATTCCGACTGCTTGAGACTTTTAATTTTTCGTAATTGAAAACATATTTCTTTTTCGTTTTATCCAACATTATTTTCCTATATATTTCTTAAAAAATTAATGTTTTACTTTTTCAGCTAGATTTTCTTGTGATGCTTAAGCATTACTTAAGTGCATCTTTTGACAATAGCACTAGTGATAACTGTATCTCCTTTTCTTCAGTTAATTTCTGGTGATCGTATAAGATACTTATTAGTTGTTTGACTTATCTCTAGATGCAGGATTTACTCGAGAATTCCGTGTTGTGCGAGATAATAGAGTTAACCAAAATGTCAATAGAGTGGTAAAGGCTGTCCAGACTTCTACATCTGCTGAACCAGCGATTTCAAATACTTCTGTACAGAGGTATATTGTGCTCTCTTGTTTATAATACAGTAATATTTTTATTTTCCATACTTAGAGAGCACTGGCTGATTAAAGTAACGTAAGTATAGTACGTTGACCTTCACATGATATTTTGATCAAATATTCGCTTTCTAAGTTAGACAATATCCAGTGAGCTGTTAAATTAAAAGGTGGACCTGGAATTGATTGAATGCTGTGAGATGTATACTTTGGAAGTTGAGGTTTTTTTCCCTACAATATTCATGGCTCATATCTTGATGTTTGAGTTAAATGGTGATCAATTTCTTATGGTTAACAGCTATTTACCCCCCTCTTATCCCTTTGCCTTTTATTCTGGGCACAACTTTGGGGCTACTGGCAATATAAACCTGCCAATTATGTTCATGTATGTGTAACCTGTTTGTCAGTTCTGCATATTTCAATCTTCTTTGCATTTAGAATTAAGGAAAAATTGAACACCTCTCCCAATTAATTTTTAGTGGGTCTACCTTGATGATATACCATTTCCATCTTAAATCAGATTAATTCCTATGACTAACATGAACACTAAGAAATATTGAACTGTGGGATTAATATATTTAAAATTATAGTTGAACAGGCAATTAATCAAATTTAAACATAATAGTTAACGGGTAACGTAGTCTAGTTGACATGTGCTTGTTTACTGTTGTTATTGCATGTGTAATGATTCCCTATCTATGTCATGTCTAATACATTTTTTGGTACTCTTTTTCTAAGATATCCAGAAGCCATCGTTGCATATCGACTGTTATCCTTTTATCCTACTCAAATTGAATGAATGTAGACACCTTTTATCGTATAACCATTAATTTTTGTTGATTTTCGACCTACTTTGGCCATTCACTATTCACTATTCACTATTCACGGATATATTGTACCTTAAATATCACCACACTATCATGAGAATCATACCTCTATTCATGTACCTTAGAATTTTGCTTTTTTACCTATTATCTTTAAAGCCTAAAACTCCTAAACGTTCTTTGGTTCGGCATTGCCAACATATCTTCTTTGCTTTTTAACCTATTATCTTTAAAGCCAAACTCCTAAAAGTTCTTTGGTTCGGCGTTGCCAACATATCTTCTTTGATGTTTTGTGATCATTTTTACTGCATTTGCTGTATATATGGTATAGGGTGTTGAGTCTGAGCTAGTAATGTATATGTTTTTCTTGTTGGAATTTGCAGCAGTTCAAAAGGGACCTCTGGCAATACTCTATCCACTGGGAGTCGTTCATCTCAGGCTCCAAATAGGAATTCTCAACATACACACTCTAATGATGCTAATTTAAGTAGCACTAATGGTCAAGGTTTGTCTGGAGAAATGCATGCATCTGTTTCAAATGCTGCTTCACAGATAGGAGGGGTGAAGCCAAATGGTTCTCGGCCACATTCTATTACATCATCTAGCAATTCTGTCATTGGTGTTTATTCGTCTTTTTCAGATCCCGTTCATGTACCATCTCTTGACTCCAGACCGGCTGCAAAAGTTGGTGCTATTAAGCGTGAGGTAGGGGTGGTGGGTGCTCGTCGCCAGTCCGCTGAAACTTTTGCCAAGTCCTCATCTTCACAAAGCAGGTCATCTTCAAACTCTCACATGGAGCAGGCCCGACAGGATGTTGGTAACTCTAAAGGATCACTCCGACCTTTGAGCTCAAATTCTAGAAGTGACCAGAGTGGAGTATCTGATTCCCCTAAATCCAACTTGCCAATGAGCAAGTCTCTCTCGGGAAATCAACATATTAACAGATTGCATCAATCTGTGGGTCATCAGAAAGGTAGGTGCTTCATCTTAATATGAATCTTTTTTTTTTCTTGCTGCTATTATTTCAATTGGTTTTGGGGGCATCCTAATAAAGAAAAGGTCATTCAGTTCCTACTCATGTGTGAAGAATAGGGTTAAAGTAAGCAGGAGAATAAGAAGAAAAGGGGGGGGGGGGGGGGAGTGTGCTCAAAGTTACCATCTCCATCTGATTTAGTTCATAAATGGTTTCTGAATGGTGCGCTGTGCCTGCCTCTTTCTGCATGCGCTCATTTTCTAGATCAACCTTACTACGTTTTCTTTTTTTGTCCGTATATAGCTGTTCAGTGGAAGCCCAAGTTAACCAAGAAGTCAAGCGTTACAGATCCCGGGGTTATTGGAAAACCTTCTGAAGGTGTCTCTTTAACTAGTAAGTCAGAAGACTTGGAAAAAGAAGGATCTCAGTTGCAAGATAAGATGTCAAGGCTAAACATCTCAGAGAATGTGATCATAGCTGAACATATTCGTGTTTCTGAGACTGACCGGTGTCGCCTGACCTTTGGCAGCTTTGGAGCTGAATTTAAATCTGCGAAAGATTTGGAAGAAGAATCACAGACCGAGTCATCAAGGTTAGTGATGTATAAGTCATACTGTTCTGTCCTGGTAAATTTGTTTATATCTGTTTACTTTGATACAAAGCAAAAAAAAAAATCGAGAATGGACTATATATGGAGAAAACATGTAGTGTCAAGCCAAACATATTAGCCCAGTGTGATACATGACTCAAAAATGTGTATGACCACGATAGCATCAACTTGATATTTGTATCAATCACCTTGTAATACACATTAATTAGCAGGAAGATTTTTTCTAAAAGTATTCTTAGTCACATAAGATTAGCGTATGTGATTCTCATTAAAACTTGTTATGCTTCCACAATATTGTGAAAGTGGGAAGCCCTTAACTATAAAGTTGAAAGACCAATTTGTCCATTGTTAGACATTTTTTCTCTAAAAAAGGAGAGGACGAGAAAGCTACATACTTGGTTCCCCAAATGTCCAAAAGACCTTCAACTGTGAATTAGGAGTATAATAAGACTTAATACATAGCCAACTCCTAAGCTGTGTTCCAGTTGAGCACTTCAACTTATAATAAAGTGTTTCAGCTAAACGGTGCTATTAGACTCTCAAGTTTGATAAGTATGATTTACAGTTTATCCTTTCAGAAAATGTTGAACTGCGCTTCGATAACCTAATAAAACATGACAAAACAGAAGTACAAAAAGACAGAAAAAGAAGAGATTTTTTTTTTTTTAAAAAAAGAAGTACAAAAAGAAGATTAAACAAATCAGGTTAATGTTAAAGTAGAACTTGGGCCCGTGTGCAGTATGGGTCTATCGTTACTAGTATCCTTATAGAAGGGTATGGAGAAGGCTGTCATTTTATTTAGCAAGCTATGTAACAGCCTAAATACCCATTGTAATCCGTCAGACAGTATAGGCAGTAATAAGTCATACATGCATATATTCGCCGCCGCAATGATCTTTGATGCCTTCTGTTTTCAAATCCACTACTTTTGTCTTTCAATAGGAAATTGTGAACGGATGTTTTTGTTTCCTCCCTTGTTAAGTTTGAATGTTGGATGTTTACTGATTGTGGAAATGATTCAAATTTTGTGGTAGACTGTCGGTTTTGGTTTCTGAATCTTCCACTGATGATCCTGTTGGGAGCAAGCAATTAGATTTGGCTGATGATCGCATTCAGATTCCAGAGTCTACTTCTCCTGGATCTGATGTAGTTTTAGATCAGAAGCTGTCAGACAATAGAGAGTGTTCAAGTCCCGAGGATTTGGGTAATTATGCAGATGTTGGGTTGGTTCAAGATAACAGTGCATCATATACTTCCCCAGAGTCTCAACAGCAGCAAAATGCTTCTAATTTATCAAGTTTTTTGGTGAGTTTTGTTCTCTTTGGTTTGGTCATGTAATTCGGTTTGTGCTATTTTTTCTAATGTTCTTTTTTTATTTCTCTGATCCTTCTCCTCTTCTATTTTTGCGCTTTTGCATGGGATGCAAGCAGGCCTATGATCCCCAAACTGGGTATGATATACCATATTTTAGACCTGCAGTAGATGAAGCTCTTCGCGACCAGGGTCCCCAAGAGGTAAAATTGAATTTTCACTCTCTTTTTAACTGGTTAACAATCATTATGCCTCTCTTCTCTTCAGGTGCCAAATTGCGGTCCTGACTTAGAGATATATCCATCATATTATCTACACTGCTGGACCTTTTTTTTTGATAAACCACACCTTTGGACTTTTATCTGAGTGCACGTATGAATTCATTTGTACTTTAGGTTGACTTATTCTGTGATATTACAATATTTTATGTTTTCTGAAATTCAGGCCCTCAGTTCACACGCTGCAAATAGCATGCCTGCATCATCAATTCCAATGGTGCAGCAAGTACAACAGCACCAACCAATTGCACAGATGTATCCCCAAGTTCATGTTTCCCATTATGCTAATCTTATGCCATACCGCCATGTTTTCTCTCCTGTCTATGTTCCTCCAATGGCTATGCCTGGCTATTCTAGTAATGCTGCTTACCCTCATCCGCCAAACGGTAGCAACTACTTGCTGATGCCTGGTGGTGGCTCCCATCTTAGCGCAAATGGACTCAAGTATGGAATCCAGCAGTTCAAGCCTGTTCCCACAGGCAGTGCTTCAGGGTTTGGAAATTTTACTAGTCCAACTGGCTATGCTATAAACACTCCTGGTGTAATTGGCAGTGCAACAGGTCTTGAAGATTCATCTCGGATGAAGTACAAGGATGGTAATCTCTATGTTCCTAATCCACAGGTAAATATCCATTTTTCCTTTCACTTTTATGATTCAACTACAGTTTTTCACGTAGTCTGATATTTATGGAATACAACAATATCCATTGCCATACCATCAATTACTTCACCCAAAGAATAAAAGGAGAAAAAATCAATGGTCTCATAGAAGTATCCGTGCTAAGACCAACCTTTGTAATGTCTGCCATTTCTTTAATTTCCTTACAGCCAAGTAATTTTATTGTGATTCCACCGCCTTCGTTTCCCATCCTAAGACCAACCATTGTAATGCCTGCAAATATCTTAATCACACTACTATCTTGTTCTTTGTAATTCTGGTCTTCTTAGTGCTTATTAGAGAAGATGAGCTCACCTTTTATACAGAAATAGCCCTAGGTCTTGAGGGAGGTTGGACCAAAGGGATCGTGCTGAACAGAGGAAACTATAGAGAACAATTTTGTGGTACTTGGCTAGAAAGGGGAGATTACTCGAGAGACCCACATGGACAATAATATATCAAATTGTGTCTTGGTTGGCCTAAAAATCTTAAGATTTGGTCTAACCAGTCAAAGTTCCTCAGGGTTCAAATTATGGTTTAGTCAAAGTTCCTTGGGGTTTAAATTATGGTTTGACTCAAGTAAAGTGGTTAAGCTTTTAAAGCTTAGGCAGTCTAACTAAGGTTTAAAACAAATGCATATTCATTTGGTTTAAAATATGTGTCTGCCTGTCATTTTTGCTAATGCCAAGGTAGGACAATGTAGGACAGGGACATTTTCCTTTTTTCGAAGTGTGTTAACGTGTAGACTGCTGACCGATGTCTTATTGCTGTTAGAACCACAGAGACGTATTTACCATCTTTCACGAATATTCTGCTATGGAGGCTGCTAATTTGATATTGATATGGTCCTTTGAATATTGGTTGACAGGCAGAGACATCTGAAATGTGGATGAATCCAAGGGATATTTCTACTATGCAGTCGGGATCATACTACAGCATGTCTGGGCAAACTCCTCATGCCACATATCTCCCATCTCACAGTGGACATGCTTCTTTCAATGCTGCTGCAGCAGCTGCTGCTGCACAATCATCCCATATGCAGTTTCCGGGCATGTATCATCCACCTCAGCCCGCTGCAATGGCTAACCCTCATCATATGGGCAGTGCCATGGCTGGAAATGTTGGGGTTGGTATGGCTGCAGCTGCTCCCGGAGCTCAAGTGGGTGCGTATCAGCAACCTCAATTGGGTCATCTGAATTGGACAGGGAACTTCTGAAGAATGAATAAATGTCTGTTAATTTTGGCCCTATTTTATGTGGGATTACATTAGCTATAGAATTTTCATTTTCTTGTGGAATGAGAAGCACATAGTATTTCCAAATCAATGCTTCAATGTCAATATTTTCCCATGTTTAGTGTCTTCATGGTGAAGTAGCCCTATACTATTCATTTTCCTTGTTGGGTTAAACACATATTGTGTTAGGTTGACGGTATGACTTTGTCATAGGATAAATTTATACCGTCAATCAAACACAATATAAATTTTATCCCAAGCTTAATCGTGCTCTTTATCCTAATTCCTACGTAACAACTCCTTTTAAATATCCCAACTCATGCATATTCTGACAAATTTAAATTTAAAACACATACATTTATTTGCGTGCTTTGGTATTTTTGGATTTAAATTATGTAATGATATATGGGTACAATCATAAAAAACAAAAACTTGCAAAATGCAAATCTCTTTCAGAATATATGTACATGTCTTTAAAACGTATTATTCAAAAACAAGAAAAGTAGCAACACATGAAAATCATAGTAAAAGACTTTGAGCACTTTGAACCTGTTTTAGATCTATTTAAAAGAAAAGAATATATAAAAATAGGGCTCTTTTAAATACATACTACATGTTGAAACGCTTACACGATGAAATAAATAGTTCAATTTAATACGAATTATCATTTTTTATAATTTTATTAGTAAATTAGTCTGTATATTTTCTTTACTTATAATTTCTTTATAATTATTTTTTTTAAAATATTGACAAATAAATAATCATTATTAGTTAAATTTAATTTAAAACTTAATTACCTTTTATAAAATTCAAAAATGGGGTAAATGCTTTTATTATATTATTAAAAAATGTGACATGACATCCCATTAGGAGAGAGAAGTATATTTTGAGGAAAATAGAAATAGTTGAGGTGATATTGTGGTCCTAAAAATATACAAAAATAATAATATTATGAGTCAAATTCCCAAACATGGATGACTATCTAAGGAGTTTACTCTCAAATTTGGTGTATATGACTTATTTTGAAGGTTTAAATATATTTGAGACATGTGATTAAAGGTGATCAAGAGTCCTTTTACCATTTCACCAATTGTGCTTAAATTTTTTTACACTCACTAAATAAAAATATAAGGTATATTTATTAAGTTAGCTTCTATTTAATAAAAAATAAATATTGTGCACTTTTTAATTAGGAATTATCTAAAAATAATTATCAAATTAATCTCAAATTAAATTCCTAAAATAATAATTATTGTCCCTTGAGTTCTTAAAAAGGAATAATCTAGAATATTTGAATATCTTCCACCAATATAGTTTTATTGTTTCAATTATACATTAATTAAATTCAATAAATAAAAGGTAGAAATGAAACATATGCACGGTAGCAAATTTGACTTTTCAAGTTACTTATAAATAGCCTGCACATGTAATTACGACTCAAAATATTGAAAGAAAAATTACCATTATTTTCTCTCTTACCTTTCTATTTAAGTTTTAATATATTATTTTCTCTTATTTTAATTTAGAATAGATATATACCATTATATTCTAAACATGGTGTCAAATAGCCATACAATTTTTGTATATTTGTTTTTAAGTAGTGGAAATTATATTATCTTTTCAAGACAAAACAAACATCAGCGAAAAATTATTTCTCAAAAGTTTCTGCTTTCTGTTATTCATACAAAGTGGGATATATGAATTAGTTCTGCTTACACTCTGAAGTATCTTCGTCAAAATAAGGACACATAAAAGATTGAGTGAGTTTATCGAAAAATTATCTTCGTTTTTTGAAGAATACTAAGATCGTCCGTCACAATTTCATTACAGGAGATGAATTTATGAAAAAGAAATTAGTTCAATTGGAAATCCAAGCTTGGAAAGTTGGCGTAAATGGTGAAAACCTTGCAATGCAAAAATGGAGTTATCGTCTGTTTCTTAACAATCCGAAAGAAATTCAGGATGACACGTAATGAAGTTGTTAATCAATTGGAAGAAGAGGTTAATAAAGAGAATTTTAACATGCTAAGGTCTGGTGAAGACTTTGGCTGTACAAGTTGTATCACGCGGCTCAAGTTAATTAGTGGCTAAAGACAAAAATAAATCGCAAGTCTGACTTTTAATTATTTTTTTTATTTTTTTATATATGAGATTCAAAATTTTTTTTGATAATTTTTTTATGGTCTTAAACTAAAGATATATATATATATATATACTAAAATATTTTTTTATCTTGTGCCCTTAAACATATCACGTGAAAGTTAAAATTAAAAATTGATCCAAAAAAAAGAAACATTCTTTAATGTTTCGAAACAAACTAAAAAAGATAAATAAATTAAAAAATATAGTATATTTTTTTTTGTTAAAAAACTTATAATAATTTTATTATTACTGAAAAAAAAAGGCTCTACGAATTTGAATATGCCTCATTTTTAAAGGCATTGAGCCCTCGAATATCACAAAAACCCTTTTATGAATCGGGTAAGAAAAACGTGTAAATGATTCATCATTTGCTTGCTGTATGTTGTATGCCGTATTGAACCTGAGCTTTTGTTATGTTCATCGGCGTTGGTGCTGCATCTTCATCATGAATCCTCAGTAGTCAGTTGTATGTCGGCTTATATGTAAATACGACATTGTGGAATGATAATTATGATTTCGTAAATTCTAATGTTTTTGTCATAGCATAAATTTATACCGTCAATCAAATACAATATAAATGTTATCCCAAACTTAATCGTGTACTTTATCCCGTACGAAACAACTCCTCTTAAATATCCCAACTCATGCATATTCTGACAAATCTAAATTTAAAACACATACATTTGCATGCTTTGGTATTTTTGGATTTATATATATATATATATATATATATATATATATATGGCTTTAAAACTTATTATTTTAAAACATGAAGCTATACATGAAAGAGAAGTAGCAACACATGAAAATCAGAGTAGAATACTCTTGAGCACTTTGAATCTGATTTAAATTTATAAATCATATATTACAGGGGCGGCTCAACGTAGTTGGGGGACTAAAGCGAAATTTCAAATCGATGCCTAAAATATAAACAAACTTCGTATATACATTTATTCAAATTTTATTTCTATAAGCAATAAGTTGACAAATATTGAATAAAGATAAGAGTTAGAACCATAGAATCTCATGAAGTTGATGACTTGGTATATACCTCATTTTAATATGCTTGTTGTAATGCTTGAAGCTAAAATTTAAAAATAAATAAAAAAGAATTTGTAATTCACTTTGTTCAACACTTTTCATTATTAATTCTTATTTTTAACAAAGTACTAAAGATGTTAAAGTGGGTAAAATAATATATTTTAAAAATATTATACTTTTAATCATAAATAATCAATTTTTTCTATAAAATTTTTAACAAATAATTTATTCTTGATAAAAATTTAGAGCCTCCAAAATTTGGGGGCCTAAGGCATAAGTCTTGTTTTACAAAGCATAGAACCGCCCCTGATATATTATTAAAAGTGGAAAGTTCCTATCTTCAAAATTAGATTACCATTTTGCTTCTCCAATATAACAAAATTTAATTAAATAATAATATTTTATTTATATAATGGTTGAATTTGGAATCCAACCATTGCACTTTAATTCTTTATGACATTATAAACTCCCTTACATTTTAAATAAAGTCCAGAAATAAGCCGATTAACTATTTTTTCCTTGCTTTTCTCCTTTCATTCACTATATTTAATGCCTACAACTCTCCATATTAAACAAAAAAAATGAAACTATCCCGTAGTTTCTCCTGAGCAAATCTCAAATGACAACAATTTTATCAAAATACTTATAACTTATTTAAAACCTATAATTTAATTTGTCAAGCAACATATAAATATAGAAAGTTAACGGCCGAGTTAATATCTTAGATGGTCACTCAATTTTGAGTTATTCACTTAGAAAATTACTTAACTTTGTTTTATAACTCAAAAGTCACTCAACTATTGACGTTTTACTCATAAATTCACTCAACTATTGATATTTACTTAGAAGTCACTCAATCAATTTAAATAATTTTTTCATAATTTTTTTTTGAAACTTAATTTTTATTTTAAACTATTTTTCTAAATAAATAATAATATATCTATTTTATTTATTTCATTAATCCGAATTATTTAATTATAATTTCTTTGAAAATCGTACAGTAGCAATTGACCCTCTAAAAATACCTTTTCTGTTTTTGCAATTGTATAACTTGAATTAAATATGCCAAAAAATGATCCAAAAAAGAAGAAGTTGGAATTGATAAGAAGTAATAAAAAAAAAATACGCAACAGTATCAATTTTTTTATTTTTATTTTTTTTAAAATAGCTTAAAATTTTTTTTTCAACAAAATTCAATAAAATAATTAAAATAAGCATCTTATTAATTTTTTAATTTTTTTTTTTGTATTTTACAAATTTAATGAAAAGATTATTTTAAATTAGTTGGATGACTTTCTATGTAAAATATCAATAGTTAAGTGACTTTTTAAGTGAACTATAAATAATTGAGTGACTTTTGAGTTATTTGAGTGACTTTTGAAGTGAACAGTTCAAAGTTGAGTGACTTTCTAAGTGAACAATTTAAAGTTAAGTGACCATCTGAGATATTAACTTGTTAAGGGTCAGAACAATAAATAATACTAAATTTCAATTGAAGTGATCGTGCTCTTCAGATAATATACAAGGTATTATCCAAAGACCTTGCTATGTAACTATCCAAAATTGTTATATTCTAAAAAATTATTTGTTCCTTTTACACCTACAAGGTTGCAACTGAAGCCATATATACAATAAGCCGACAAGGCTGTAAACGAAAAGTTGAATAGACTCAATAGAGTATGTCCATAGTCTCTACGAATACTACAACTCAAATGGTTAGGAAAAGTCCCCAATGATATCAATACTTATATACAAAATTCAAATATGCAAAACCTACCGACAACCAACAACTTCAAGAAGAATGAAGCTAATTATCAATCCTCAGTTGAGACAACACCCCAATTGCAAGGCTTATCAAGACCTTTGTTTGAACCTGCATCCTGAATGCAATGTCCCCACACAATGAAACATTATTACCAATGAAAATGTACCGGTATGTAAGACAAAAATTAAAATCATAAACAGTTGCGATAAAGATAAAAAAGGTACCACTTGAAACTGAAACTCTGATACCTTCATGGACGACATCTAAACTCATAATAATCAAATATGCATGGTGTGCTCATGTAATCGTATGTCGTGAATATGTATATATAGATGCAAGTCTGTGACATACCCAATCAAATGCTATCAATGACAGTCTTTTTCGATAGCTAATTTGTATCATATTTTTCAACTTGTGGCCATCTGTACAATATACATATAGTATTCTGGGCAAATAGACCCCTTCCCTCCGATTATAGCTCGAAGTAAATACATATATGCCATGATAAGAACTATGAATGCACATAGTAGCTCCATAACAAGAACATAGCCAATCTTGGCTCTTTGATACCCTTATTCACATAATTTCATAATCACTTTCATATAACATGTAAACGACTTATAGAACCCCAAAGGCTTTTAGAAAAATCTTGAAGACTTAACTCGACTTTAGAAATGTAACTTAACCCGAAGGATGTTCATAAAGATCTTAAGGTATTTAAAGAATCTTCTTGAGTACGACTATTTAGGCCTACAAAACTCATAATAGTATCGAAGCTCTTGACTCAACTTCAACTTAACAAATTAGTTATTTTGTAACTCAAAAGGAGGCTAACTTGATTCATTATAAATGACTTGAGGTTGGTAATAGTATGACCATTTTAGAAACAAGGTTACTTGACAAGTATACAACCAAAAGAATAGAGTACAAAATTTAGTTTGAAAATCGTTTTCAAATAACATTTTTGTAAAAGCCTCTAATGAGAAAGAATGGTTTAACAACTCTCTTACGTATAACATAACAATTTTCAGTATTTCAATCTCACTATCAGGACGATAGCTCACGAATAGACATAAGGTATAAGAAACTCGATTGAAAATAACTTTAAACGTCAAACATACTTCACAATGTTACAAGCACGATAAGATCAAGGAATAAAATTAGCTGACTTACCAATGCCCTTCACAGAGGGTCTTCCTAGGGATATAATAACAAAAAGGACTCATTCGACAATTTAAAATATTCAAAATCCGTGCGGTATAAAAAAAGGAATTTTATCTTACATATCTTAACACTGCTCTATCTACACATTTTTCCTTAACCAAACGCTTTGATTTGCGACAATTCTCAGACCATTAAATTCAAAACCACAAAACATATAACAGTAACATGAATTAAGCACAACTTGACAAAAACTATCACCATATGTAATATGTGTTGGGTTTAGCAAGGTGTGAATGGGAAATAAAAAGAGAAAATGGAAAGTGGAAGAACCAATGAAAGTGGGGGAACCAATTTTGGAGGGAAAATGAAAAGTCATCATTGCAAAAGTGCAAATGAAAGGTCATTTTTACCATATCGGTAGAAGAAAGGAAATTGTTGTCCTTATATTAGGAAACACTTCCTTTAGTTCTTAAAGGGTTAAGAAGAAGGTGCCCCCTCGCGTTGTCGTCGTCGCTCGCTCGACTTCGGCTTCGGCAAATGATGTGATTGATTGATAATATTTTTGGACAAAATTTATTTAATCAATCTTGTTAAACCATTTCCGTTCTCTTATAAATTAATTCAGAATGTTAATTAAATAACATAATTAATTTGGCGCAACTGAATTTATCCAAAAAGCCGTTACTTTTCCCAAACGGTAATCCTTCCGAAAAGTCGTTACTTTTCCCAAAGGACACAATGTTCTGGAAAAAAACGTCTGAACAGATTTTCTGAACAGACGCGTTCCTTGCTGCAAATGGCTATAAATAAGAGGTCTTTTTCGTTTTTTCAAACACTGAAAATTTTCCTCTCTGCATACATTTTCTTACATAAATAAAATTGTCGATCGACTGAGTCTGTGTGTGCTCTTGTTGCTGTTCTTGCGTTCGCTAAAGTTATTGAAGTTTGAGGTACCGCTACTTCTTTAACAGGTTAATCCGTTTTATCTTGGGAGGAATTAATCTGCAACCTCGGGTATAGTGAGGGGATTAAATTTCTTAAGGAAACACAGTGGTTTCTGTGGACTCAGATTAAAAATCATTTTGTCAATTTCATCTTTTTTCTGTTTCTGTATTTTTGACTAACCTGAATACAGGAGATAACAATGTTAAGAAATTTAATAGTTTCTGTATTTGAGGTTTCTGGAGATGAAAACCTTTATGGTTTTCTACTCTGTTTGAATTTTTAAAATTCATTCGGTTAACGATTAAAAGAACATAAAAACTTTATCGATTAACAGAAATAATCTGTGTAAGGATTTAGTCTTTACTGGTAGTATTTCACATACTAAATTGTCTGCCATTTGTGACAGAAAAATGACTAATTCAAGTCAAGTAAATGCTGGAACAGTAAGTGCTGCAACAACATCGGTTGCACACAATCGTTCAAATGCTGCCCTAGAACCGGCTGAGAAACCTGCAAAGTTTTCTGGAGTCGACTTCAAGAGATGGCAGCAAAAGATGTTCTTCTCTCTGACTACGTTGAGTCTACAGAGGTTCATTAATGAGAACGTTCCTGTTATGTAGGATAAAACTCCGCCTGAAGAACGATTCTTGGTAACAGAAGCATGGACACATTCTGATTTTTTGTGTAAAAATTATATTCTGAGTGGCCTGCAGGATGATCTGTACAATGTGTACAGTAATGTGAAAACCTCAAAAGAACTCTGGGATGCTTTAGAAAAGAAGTACAAAACAGAGGATGCCGGAATGAAGAAGTTTATTGTGGCAACGTTTCTGGACTATAAGATGATAGACAGTAAGACCGTCGTCACCCAAGTTCAAGAATTGCAGGTCCTAATCCATGATCTCCTTGCTGAAGGTATAAATTTATTTAATACCTATGTTGGAAATATTAAGTTTATTCTTAATACTCACATAATCTTTAATATAGGATTGGTTGTTGTCACACCCTTATTTTTGCCCAAACGAAGTGTTTGAAAAATAGAGTTTCTCCAATTAAAGTGACGTTTCGAAAAGGGATTATTTTATTTTTCGGAGTCGCCACTTGAAATTGAGTTATGGTGTTCCAAGTCACCTTTTTGTTTAATCCCTAATTAAAAGGAAATGACTCTTTATATGGTTTGCGAACTAGAAATTCAGGTAAGGAATTCTGTTGACAGAGGAGAAGGTATTAGGCATCCCTCGAGTCCCGTGGTTCTAGCACGGTCGCTTTTATTGACTTATACTTATTTTAACTATCTTTCGGATATATTTTTATAGGCCATGATTTGCTCGCATCTTTTATCTGTTGAACTTTTACTTGGTCTCAACCTAGATGCGTAACCGCATTCTTGGTCTTGATATTTAGATGCATAGCTGCCTTCCTCCCATCACACTTAATAATGTTGTCTTTGAGTCTCTACTTTAAATTAATGACGTTAGTTACATTAGTGGACAAGGTGCGTCATTGCATCCTTGAGTTTATTTTTTAATGTCTCAAGAAAGATGTGTAACCACATTCTTAATCGAAACAGACTATTGAAACGAGTAATAAAACTCATATAACGTTATAAGAAAATATTAGTTATGTCTCACATCTTGATTTTAATTAAATAAAATATTTGTTAGAATAATTTGGTAAAGGTGTATCACTACATCCTTAAATTTCTTTAAAGTATTTCAAAAAGATGTGTAACCACATTCTTAATTGAAACTATTTTTATGGTCTAAATTTGCCTAACATTAACACTATGAACATTTATTATGTAAGAGACATCCGCATATTCTTAAGAAAATGTACATATACTATAAACACTAAATCAGTAAATGATAATATCCTAACTAGATTTGTAATATTTTTTAATGAACAAATTCAACACAAAAATAAAACAAAAAATTAAAGCATACGTCAAAGATATAGTATGCCGTCACAATGAACTAACAAATAATAAAAAAAAATTAACATACAATGAGTTATTCTTATAATAGTTGTCAATATACTAGATTAAAAATATTTCCTTAAATATGAGAATAAATAATTTCAACATTCTAAAGATCTTCATTGTTAGCGATATGTAAGATTAAATAATTATATTTCAACATTGTAATATAAAAATTAAACACACATAAAATTCGAGCAACTTCATATCATATTAGAATCAAATATTATATAATCATGAAATCAAACTATACAATAAAAATTAAATAGTACCTCTTGCGAAAATTCAATTCACAAAAAAGAAGCAATCCTAATAAGGAACCACGAACTCGAAACCACGAAAGTGAACCTCGACCTCAACTTTTGTTTGTGAGTGAAAGAAAAAATATAAATAAATATGAGTTGTTGTTTTTTCCCTTTCTTCGTGCGTGTGTTCTGTATTGTGTGTTGTTTTTCTGATTAGTATGTTTTGGTTTGTGGGATTTTCGGGTTGCTGAAATTTTTTCTCCCTTTTTTGGAGTTCGTAGGTAGTATACATAGTAGAGTATGTGTGTTATATGTTTTTGATCTCTTTTTTTCTTATTCTTTCTTCCTCTCTCCTTTCCTGTTGTTTATGTTGGTAAGTAGTATATAGGTGTGGAGTTGAGGGGATTGGGGGTAGTGTGTGTCGTGTATAGTGTGAGTATGTGTGTGTATAGTGGGGGTAGTGGAGGAGTAAGTGGGGTGAGGGTAGTGGTAGGTTATTTCTTTTATTTTAATTACATATATATAAAAACCATAAAAATATTAATTAATTATTTTGAATTAATAAAATATAAGAAAAGTCAAATAACTAGTCTAAAAATATAATTAAGAAACACTAGCTTATTTATTAAATCTAAATGAAAACATATATTTTTTGTAGTTTTTCAATCTTTTAAAATAAACTTACTAAAATACGATGAAAAATAAAAATATTTAATTTATACATAAAAGCAATATTTATGTACTAAAAATGGTGTAATACCTTAAATTCGGTCAAAAATTACGTGTCTACAGTTTGCCCCTCTTTGACTGGAAACACGAAGAGTTTTCAGACAAAGAAGTAGACAACGTGACAAGTTTTGAACGGACTCTTATTTGAAAAGAAAAATATGCGACTGAGTCCTTGTTTTGGACATCCTACATATCCCGGGTTATAGGGGAATCAGGTCACATGTAGTTCAAAGAGATGAGGTGATGAGTTTGAAGTTAAGTGAAGTTTTATCGAGGCTCCAAGTTGCGGTTCCTATCCTTACATAAAAATAATGAAAGCTAATAGTCAAATGGAAAATAAAAGTACAAGCTTCTATCTATACAGCTTCTCTTGAGTCTTCACTTGTGTCTTTACTTCAGATATCACCTTGATTTTTGGGTGAGTATCTTGATCTTGAATTGGATTGAGGCTTAACTTGCTGCTTAGAGTGGGTTTTTGGCACTCTTCAAAATGACAATTTGAATATGTTCTTGAGTGACTGCATGTTTTCTCGATCAGAAGCTGAATAAAAATAGATGTCAGGAAGTCAGGCTGTTATATGCATTGAAGAAGCTGATTCTGACTATCATGAAATTGATCATTCTGAAAAAGAGTTGAAACTTTGTTCTTGAATTTCCAATCCATGTTTCGCTTGAAGAACCCTGAAAACCATCACAAACAAAAGAAATAAATAAAAATTTTGCCACAGTTTTCACTGGAAAAATTTTGTGAGTTATTAGCAAATGTAAATTTTCAAAATAAACTCAGACTAGAAAGCGTTTATCCTAGGAAAAAAGAAAAATAAAAATAAAATAATGTCTCCGAGTAAGAAGTGTTTACCTTAGAGAAAATAACTAAATCCTACTATGTAAGAGGGTCATGCTAATCCCATTATGTAGGAGGGTCCTGCTAATCTAAATCCCATTATGTAGGAGGGTCCTGTTAATCCCATTATGTAGGAGGATCCTGCTAATCTAAATCTCATTATGTAGGAGGGTCCTGCTAATCCCATTATGTAGGAGGGTCCTGCTAATCTAAATCTCATTATGTAGGAGGGTCCTGCTAATCCCATTATGTAGGAGGATCCTGCTAATCTAAATCCCATTGTGTAGGAGGGTCCTGCTAATCTAAATCCCATTTTGTAGGAGGGTCCTGCTAATCCCATTATGTAGGAGGGTCCTGCTAATCTCATTATGTAGGAGGGTCCTGCTAATCTAAATCCCATTATGTAGGAGGGTCCTGCTAATCCCATTATGTAGGAAGGTCCGGTTAATCCCATTATGTAGGAGGGTCCTGCTAATCCCATTATGTAGGAGGGTCCTGCTAAACTAAATCTCAGTACTTAGGAAGATCTCAATTAACAGAATCATCAAATAAATCACCACAATATTTTATCCCTTTTTTTTTTTTTTAGTTTTTAAATGTCTTATATTAGGAAATGTTTATCCTAGTAAAGAAATAAAAAATAAATAAAATAAAAATAATTGTCTCACACTAGAAAACGTTTATCATAGGAGAAACAATGCAATAATTTTTTTTTCTTTTTTTTTTTGCAACAAATTTGGGTCTTCAAGATATCTTTTACGTAAGGAATATTTCCCTGTTTTAGAAAAGAAACAAAAGAAAGTTTATGTTTTTTTTTTTATTATTATTATTATTATTTTTTTTTTTTTTAATGGTGGTCGATTTGTGGCATTGACTTTGAGGATAGTTGCTCCTGTTGTTGCCATGTTTGAAACTAATTTTAGCTTGAAATTGACTGCTTTCGTTTGCTAGTCAGCTCACCTTGATAATCTTGAAAACATCTCTAGTTGTTCAGAACTTCCAACTTCAAATTTGTTATACTGTTTCCACCCTCCAACAATAATTGAACCTTGTATTAAAAAATTGTCAATTGCTGACAAGTTATTATGCATATCACTATTTCTTGAATCATGTCACGATTGATGGGCTAATCAAGCTTTGTTTGGTGCAATTGAAGAGATGGTAGCAATTTTGAAATCATTTTTTACCTGCTTAATGAAGACTATCTCAAGATTGAATTGAGCGAGACGCAAAATAAGAAGACATAATATTTGATCCTTTTAAGAAGAAAAAAAAAGTAAAAAAATAAAATAAAATAAAATAAAATAATAATAATAAAAAAAATAATAATAAATAAATAAAAATAAATGGCTTCCATTGATAGTGGTGGTTAATTGTAATGATCATGACATGTTTTTTGGATTAAATGGTCTGGTCTGTCCAATCAATCTAAACTTTATCTTTGTCAAACTTTCAACTTTGAAGTCAGACTTCTATAATTCAACTTTTGCACTAGATTTATGACTAACACTTGATTAGTGGTGCATCGAAAGGTTTTCACTAACAAGTCTTTTTTTTTTCTTATCTCTCACTCACTATCGTCTTACGGTGCCCTGAGAATTTTCACTAATAAGACTCTCTCATTTTTTTACTTTCTCTCGACTCAAATGATCTCCTATAGGGATTTTGAGGATTTTCATTGATAAGATTCCCTCATTTTTCACTCCTTATGCGAGTGGCATAACATTTTTCCTTATATAATCAACACTGAAAGCTTACTTGACTTGTCATTGTTAAGAATTGATCAGAAGGTCTTTATTTGGATTGTAACGTGGCTTTTGGACAGGGTTAAAATGAAAGAATTGGCATGAAAGCTCAAAGATACTACGTAACAGGGTTAAGACTTACAACTTTTGAAATCGATTCTTTTTACAAAAATACAATAAAATAATAATAATAATTATTATTATTATTTTTGCCCCAGTTTTTGTGATGAGGACTTTCTAGATTTTTTTTTGTTTGGACCGAACCTCAAAATAAGGTTGCCTATGTATTTTGTCAAAGCAAGAATCAGGTCGAACGTAGTTCAAGAAGTTTGCTTTTCTTTTTTTTTGTCACTCCAACTTTTCTTTTCTCTCTTTTTTTTTTTTTTTTCTCTCTTTTTCACTTTTCTCCTTTCTTGACTTTTTTTTTTAAATGTATTTTGATTCCAAAAGAGGGGTATGAAAGAAAATAAAATTAAGGCTCAAAAGGGATATCAAAGGATTACACGGTGTTTGGATAGTAGAATGAAATGCCTTCATCATATCAATTATTAAAAATGTCAAATACAAGCAATTCCCTTTAAGATGTGAAGTGAAAATCATACAATATTTCTTTGCAACATATGTATTGATGAATATATATATCATTTTGTTGCATGATGGTCAGCTGAGAATCTCCATTTGATTAATACCTTCTTGACAACAAATGACATGTCAAGTTGGATGATTTTTTTTTTACTAAAGGAAGTATCAAGGTGTCTAAGTTTTTTATTCATTTCCTCAAAACAATTTTTTTTTTATGTATTCATTTCATGATTAGATATAATCTTAAGATCTGACCAAATCCTTTTGCATATCATGTCATAAAACTGAACTGAAAAGAGATGTATATGTTGAATGCCAAATAGAAGGGATCAAAGTGACACAAAATAAAAATTATATTAAAGATTTAAAAAAAACTTGGTGACAAGACAACAAACTAAATTTAGGTCACAACTCTATAATAACTCAAACTACGACGAGACTCAACAAACAAACGCATAAGAGAAATGATAGAAGGATTTGACATACTAAAAATAAAAATGATTGCGTAGCAGAAATGATGACAAAATAAATTATCTATACACTCTTTTTAGAGAAAAGAAGAGTGTCTCTCAATCACCAAGCTGAACTTCTTAGCCACTGTTTTGCACGTTAGCCTTCGTAAAAGCTCTACCAATTTCAATTGTCTTTTCTTCAGAATTGTCATATTCTTTGTCATCACATATCATCTCGATAAAGTGTACATCACTATGTGCCGGTAGAGGATTCTTAGTAACATTTGGGGGGTCATCATTTTGAACCACAATCATCTTTGTTTGAATCATCTCTTCCACCTTTTTTTTTAAATTACGACAATCTTCAATACTGTGCCCTGGAGCATCAGAATGGTATGCACATCGTGCTGTAGGATTGAAACCCTTTGCATGTGGATCCACATAATTTTGAGAAATCGACTCTATTATCTTCAAATGTTTCAACTTGTTAAATAAACTTGTGTAAGACTCTCCAATTGGTGTGAAATTGTTTCTAGGCCTTTGACCTCCTTCAAATCCCTGTCTCGGATAAAGATTATAAGGTGCTCGAAAATTTTGAGAAAAAGGGTGAGCATTTTGATAAGTTGGCGCTCGCCATTGAGGATAGTTTGGTAGGTATGCATATTTTTGTGTATTGTAAACTGCATATTGAGGTGGAACAACAGAATATTGTGTGTCTTGCATAGGGAGATAGTGATGGTATTGAGGTGGTGCAGATTGATAAGGTGGACCCCTTGGACCTTTTTGTGTGCCTGACACAATATTTGCTACATCCTCCTTCATTTTCTTTCCCCCAAAATTTCCTGATCCATTTTTAATCACTTGTGTTATAGCTTTCAAGGCAGCTTGACTTACAATTTTTCCAGACTTGATGCCATTTTCCACCATTTCACCAAATCTTAATAACTTCAGCAAATGTTTTTCCAACAACGGAAAGTAAATAATGAAAGTAATCTGGTTCTTGCGCTTGAAGGAAAACATCGATCATTTCAGACTCTTTCATTAGAGGCTTAACCCTAGCAGCTTGCTCCCTCCACCTAATAGCATATTCACGGAAATTTTCAGTGGTCTTCTTCCTCATGTTGTCAAGTGAAGTGCGATCTGGAACTATGTCAATGTTATATTGAAATTGTTGAACAAAACATCGAGCCAAATCATCCCATGTATGCCAGTTAGAAGTATCTTGGTTTATGAACTATTCTGAGGCAATTCCCATCAAACTTTCCCCAAAATAAGCCATGGGCAATTCTTTTTTGCTTCCAGCCCTTCTAAATTGATTACAATATCTCTTTAAATGAGCTACAGGATCTCCATGTCCATCATATTTCTCGAGCTTTGGAGTCTTAAAACCGATGGGCAGATGAACGTGGGGAAACATGCACAAATCATTGAACGAGACACTTTTGTGACCTCCCAATCCTTGCATATCTCTTACACTCTGTTCCAAACTTTTCATTATTCTAGCCATTTCTTCATGTTCCTCGTTCTTAACAACTTTTTCAGCTTCAACATGGGAACTATACTGATGAGTGTGAGGGTAAGAGCTTGAAATTTTAAAAGTCAATTCAGGAGTATAATCTTGATCATATTGAACTTTGGGTAGAGGATCGTTGTTGGATTTTGGCTCCATTATAGGTTGTTGAATGACATTAGTCGGCGCAGTTGGAATGAATAGTGGATTACTTGTCATAGGCGTATTCAAAGGGTGCACCGTAGAAGTTCCAGCTACATTAGATGCGGGACCGAATCCAGGTGGATAAATTGGATCACTTATCGATACTTGACAGGGGGTGACATATTTGTATTTAGATAGTCACGGATTGAAGGCGGTGGAGCTTGTCCACTCATCCAAGCTTCGTACATCTCTGTCATTTGTTTTCTTAGTATCCTTATCTCTTCGGCTAACACTATTTCTTGTGACATCATCTGGTTCTGGACCTCATCATTGTCCGACTCATTTCCATCTTTGCGAGTCATTTTCTTTTTCCCTTTTGACCTTGTATTATAGGGATGTGATGCCAGCTTAACCACAAATCAACCACCTTAATTTAACTGTGCATATATAATAATGCTTGTTAGGGTTAGACCTTCTTCAGTTATAAGTTTTTTTTTTCTTTTATGATTTAATGCATTGATCAAATCCGTTTGAGATTGCGTATGTAACACACTTGCGAACATGACTAAGATTTTTGCATATTTTTTC
The DNA here is from genome assembly GCF_900185275.1 of Solanum verrucosum. Taxonomy (NCBI): domain Eukaryota; kingdom Viridiplantae; phylum Streptophyta; class Magnoliopsida; order Solanales; family Solanaceae; genus Solanum; species Solanum verrucosum. The sequence goes on from NW_026020011.1 coordinate 620,013, forward strand.
AAAAATTCAATAACTACGCTTTCTTTTTTAGAGCTTTGAGATAAAATTCTTTAGTTTTTTTTTAATTTGAATTATTAAAAGAAAATTAATAAAAACTTATTTTTGATAAAGATTAAAGCTTCTTGTTTTCCATTTTTTTTTTGAACTTTTGAAAAACGATTTTTTATTTTTTATTTTTGAATAAAGATCACCGAACCTAAGAGGGTTGCCTATGTATCTTATTGAGGTGAGAATCAGATGTGCGTAGTTCGTCCAGATTGGACAGTAAAAAAAACTTTAAGATATTAAATTTTTATATTTTATTTTGACAAATATAACTTTTCAAAGTATTATGAAAGTAAAATATTTTGAATTTTCTTTTTACAAACTGTATGAAAAAAAATCTAAATAAAAATATTATTATTCTTTTCATTAAGTAATGCAAATTTTTTATTTTATTTTAAGAAATGTATAATAACTTCTAAAAGAAGAAATATTTTCGTGTTTTCTCTTCTTTTTTTAAAAATAAGATCAAAAGATTAAAAAAGAAATTTCATTGCATTAGTTATACTGAAATGAGTCAACTTATAGAAACTTTCAAATAAATGCATCTTCATTTAGCACATAAAATGAGCTAAGTGGTCAAGTAAGAGAGGGATACTTGTCCTGGACGGACCCAACTCTTGTTTTGAGGCTCACTAAGTCACATGAATCGGAGTCTTCTAGGGATAACCGTGTCTATGTTCTAGTTTTATTAGGTTCAAACCTGAAGGAGATATGTATCTAGACTGGCTTACCCGAATGGACAACTCGTGCCAGGGAGGGTCAACTTATCGGTAGCAGCGCTATTCCGACTTCATTGCTGATCCAACCCCGCCTAAAATGTGTGACTAAATATCCTTCACTGGGTGTCAAGACACTCCAGCTTTATCTCAAGGGAAAGTAGGATGCATAGCTGCATTCCTGTGAACGTGTGTTATGTGTATTAAAGACTCATAAGGTGTGCGTGAGAGAAAAGAATTTAGTATAGTTCAACAATATAAATATAAAAAGCAATAAATGAGTAGCAAGTAGCACATTAGGCCATCAAAATAATATATCCAATGAAATAATAGAATGAAATAAAGTAAAAGTAAAATATACAAAGCTCGAATTCTGGTTATTCCCCGGCGGAGTCGCCAGCTGTCACACCCTTATTTTTGCCCAAACGAAGTGTTTGAAAAATAGAGTTTCTCCAATTAAAGTGACGTTTCGAAAAGGGATTATTTTATTTTTCGGAGTCGCCACTTGAAATTGAGTTATGGTGTTCCAAGTCACCTTTTTGTTTAATCCCTAATTAAAAGGAAATGACTCTTTATATGGTTTGCGAACTAGAAATTCAGGTAAGGAATTCTGTTGACAGAGGAGAAGGTATTAGGCATCCCTCGAGTCCCGTGGTTCTAGCACGGTCGCTTTTATTGACTTATACTTATTTTAACTATCTTTCGGATATATTTTTATAGGCCATGATTTGCTCGCATCTTTTATCTGTTGAACTTTTACTTGGTCTCAACCTAGATGCGTAACCGCATTCTTGGTCTTGATATTTAGATGCATAGCTGCCTTCCTCCCATCACACTTAATAATGTTGTCTTTGAGTCTCTACTTTAAATTAATGACGTTAGTTACATTAGTGGACAAGGTGCGTCATTGCATCCTTGAGTTTATTTTTTAATGTCTCAAGAAAGATGTGTAACCACATTCTTAATCGAAACAGACTATTGAAACGAGTAATAAAACTCATATAACGTTATAAGAAAATATTAGTTATGTCTCACATCTTGATTTTAATTAAATAAAATATTTGTTAGAATAATTTGGTAAAGGTGTATCACTACATCCTTAAATTTCTTTAAAGTATTTCAAAAAGATGTGTAACCACATTCTTAATTGAAACTATTTTTATGGTCTAAATTTGCCTAACATTAACACTATGAACATTTATTATGTAAGAGACATCCGCATATTCTTAAGAAAATGTACATATACTATAAACACTAAATCAGTAAATGATAATATCCTAACTAGATTTGTAATATTTTTTAATGAACAAATTCAACACAAAAATAAAACAAAAAATTAAAGCATACGTCAAAGATATAGTATGCCGTCACAATGAACTAACAAATAATAAAAAAAAATTAACATACAATGAGTTATTCTTATAATAGTTGTCAATATACTAGATTAAAAATATTTCCTTAAATATGAGAATAAATAATTTCAACATTCTAAAGATCTTCATTGTTAGCGATATGTAAGATTAAATAATTATATTTCAACATTGTAATATAAAAATTAAACACACATAAAATTCGAGCAACTTCATATCATATTAGAATCAAATATTATATAATCATGAAATCAAACTATACAATAAAAATTAAATAGTACCTCTTGCGAAAATTCAATTCACAAAAAAGAAGCAATCCTAATAAGGAACCACGAACTCGAAACCACGAAAGTGAACCTCGACCTCAACTTTTGTTTGTGAGTGAAAGAAAAAATATAAATAAATATGAGTTGTTGTTTTTTCCCTTTCTTCGTGCGTGTGTTGTGTATTGTGTGTTGTTTTTCTGATTAGTATGTTTTGGTTTGTGGGATTTTTGGGTTGCTGAAATTTTTTCTCCCTTTTTTGGAGTTCGTAGGTAGTATACATAGTAGAGTATGTGTGTTATATGTTTTTGATCTCCTTTTTTTCTTATTCTTTCTTCCTCTCTCCTTTCCTGTTGTTTATGTTGGTAAGTAGTAGATAGGTGTGGGGTTGAGGGGAGTGGGGGTAGTGTGTGTCGTGTATAGTGTGAGTATGTGTGTGTATAGTGGGGGTAGTGGAGGAGTAAGTGGGGTGAGGGTAGTGGTAGGTTATTTCTTTTATTTTAATTACATATATATAAAAATCATAAAAATATTAATTAATTAGTTTGAATTAATAAAATATAAGAAAAGTCAAATAGCTGGTCTAAAAATATAATTAAGAAACACTAGCTTATTTATTAAATCTAAATGAAAACATATATTTTTTGTAGTTTTTCAATCTTTTAAAATAAACTTAATAAAATACGATGAAAAATAAAAATATTTAATTTATACATAAAAGCAATATTTATGTACTAAAAATGGTGTAATACCTTAAATTCGGTCAAAAATGACGTGTCTACAGTTGTGAATGATGCTTTTCAAGTGGCTGCAATTATTGAGAAGTTACCTCCATTGTGGAAGGACTTCAAAAACTATTCGAAACATAAACGCAAGGAGATGATTGTTGAAAATCTCATGGTAAGGTTGAGAATCGAAGAAGACAACAAGGCCGCAGAAAAGAGGTCGCGTGGTAATTCAGCAATATCTGGAGTAAATATTGTTGAAGAAGATCCCACAAAATCAAAGAAAAGAAAGAAAGCATCTGGTCCAAAGAGCAATCCTCATAAGAAGAAATTCAATGGAAGTTGCTTCAACTGTGGCAAATGTGGTCATAAGGCTACTGAATGTAGGGGTCCCAAGAAGGACAAAAAGAAGGATCAAGCAAATTTGGCTGAATCCAAAGGAGATATGGACGATCTTTGTGTAATGCTTTCAGAATGCAACTTGGTTGGAAATCCAAGATAATGGTGGATAGATTCTGGTGCCTCATGCCATGTTTGTGCCAACAAAGAATTATTTTCATCATATACTCCAGCACCTACAGACGAAAAGTTGTTTATGGCAAATTCCGCTGTTGCAAAGGTGGAAGGAACTGGCAAGATCGTCCTAAAGATGACATCAGGCAAGGTGGTGACTTTGAACAGGGTCTCGTGTGTTCCGGAATTGCGAAAGAACCTAGTTTCTATACCAAGTCTGACTAAGAATGGATTCAAATGTGTATTTGTTTATGATAAAGTTATAGTAAGTAAGAATGAGATGTATGTAGGAAAAGGTTACCTCACTGAGGGCCTTTTTAAACTCAATGTAATTGCAGTTGATATGAATAAAGATTCTGCTTCTTCTTACTTGCTTGAGTCTAAATGTTTATGGCATGAACATTTGGGACACGTTAATAACAAAACCTTGCGAAAACTGATTAACTTAAATGTTTTGCCTAAATTTGAGTGCAATAAATCAAAATGTCAAGTTTGCGTTGAATCTAAGTATGCTAAACATCCTTATAAATCTGTTGCAAGGAATTCATATCCTTTAGAACTAATTCACACTAACATTTGTGACATAAAGTCAACACCAACACGTGGTGGGAAAAAGTATTTCATAACTTTTATTGACGATTGCACTAGATATTGTTATGTCTATTTGCTAAATGGTAAGGATGAACCAATAGATGCATTTAGGCAATATAAAATTGAAGTTGAAAATCAGTTGGATAGAAAGATCAAAATGATCAGAAGTGATAGAGGTGGAGAATATGAATCTCCATTTGCAGAAATATGTTTGAAAAATGGAATAATCCAACAAACTACTGCTCCTTACTCTCCACAATCTAATGGAATTGCAGAAAGAAAAAACCAAACTTTAAAGGAAATGATGAATGCCTTACTTATAAGTTCATGTTTACCACAAAACTTGTGGGGGGAGGCTATCCTTACAGCAAATCGAATACTCAATAGAGTGCCTCATACAAAGACACCTGCTATTCCATATGAGAAATGAAAAGGTAGAAAATCCAACTTGAAATATTTCAAAGTGTAGGGGTGTCTTGCCAAGGTCCAGGTTCCTATACCTAAGAGGGTGAAAATAGGGCCTAAGACTGTGGATTGTGTATTCATTGGATATGCCACAAATAGTAAGGCATGTCGATTTTTGGTTCATATGTCCGAACATCCGGATATTCATGATAATATGGTAATGGAATCAGATAATGCTGAATTTTTTGAACATATCTATCCGTATAAAACTAGACTTGAGTCATCTAGTGGAGGGTCTAAACAACCTCGAGAAGAACCAAAAGAGAATGAAACCAATGAAGAGAGTCCAAGGCGCAGTAAACGTCAAAGGACATCTACTTCATTTGGATATGATTTTGTAACATTCCTTCTTGAAAGTGTGCCTCAAACATTCAAGGAAGCGATGTTGTCTAGCGACTCAACCTCTTGGAAGGAGGCTGTCAATAGTGAGATTGAATCAATCTTAAGCAATCATACCTGAGAGTTGGTTGATCTTCCTCCAGGGAACAAACCTTTGGGTTCTAAATGGATCTTCAAAAAGAAGATGAAAGATGATGGAACTATTGACAAATATAAAGCAAGACTTGTTGTCAAAGGCTTTAGACAGAAAGAAGGTCTTGATTATTTTAACACATACTTGCCAGTGACTAGGATTACATCAATTCGGATGTTAATTGCCCTAGCTACAGTATATGGTCTTGAAATCCATCAAATGAATGTGAAAACCGCATTCTTAAATGGAGAGTTGGAGGAAGAAATCTACATGGAACATCCTGAGGGCTTCGTAGTTCCCGGCAAAGAAAAGAAAGTATGCAAACTTGTTAAGTCACTTTATGGACTAAAACAAACACCGAAACAATGACATGCAAAGTTTGATCAAACCATGTTGTCAAATGGATTTAAGATCAATGAGTGTGATAAATGTGTTTACATTAAAGACACTACGGGTCAGGAAGTCATTGTATGCTTATATGTGGATGACACGCTGATAATGAGCAAAGACATTGCCAATATAAAAGCTATTAAGCGTATGCTTGCTAGTAAGTTTGATATGAAAGATATAGGAGTAGTCGATTTGATATTGGGAATAAAGATTCACAAAACTCCTAACGGTCTAGCATTGTCTCAATCTCATTATATTCAAAAGGTACTTGAAAAGTTCAAGTATTTGAATTTCAAAAAGGCAAAGACCCCAATTGATGTGAACCTTAATCTTGCTAAGAATAAAGGTGAAAGTCAATCTCAATTGGATTACGCTAGAGTATTGGGAAGCTTGATGTATGTCATGAATTGTACACGACCAGACATTGCCTGCGCTATAAGTAAACTGAGTCGATACACAAGTAATCCCAATCAAAATCATTGGTTGGCAATAAAGAGAGTTTTGGGGTACTTAGAAGATACTCAAAACTATGCTTTGCATTACAACAAATATCCAGCAGTTCTTGAAGGATATAGTGATGCAAATTGGATTACTGGGTCAACTGAAACGAAATCCACGAGTGGATATGTTTTTACTATTGGTGGAGGAGCAATTTCTTGGAAATCATCCAAACAAACATGTATAGCTCGCTCTACAATGGAGTCAGAATTCATCGCCTTAGACAAGGCAGATGAAGAAGCTGAATGGCTTCGAAATTTCTTAGAAGATATTCCGTTTTGGCCCAAACCAGTGGCCCCTATATGCATATACTGCGATAGTCAAACTGCAATAGGAAGGGCTGGAAGTGTTATGTATTACGGGAAGTCTCGTCACATAAGACGAAGACATAACTCTGTTAGACAACTACTCTCTAATGGAATTATCACAATTGACTATGTAAAGTCAAAGGATAATGTGTCAGATCCACTTACAAAAGGCCTAACTAGAGAGGGAGTTGAGAGATCATCGACGGGAATGGGACTATGGCCGAGAACAAGTCATCGTGGTAGTAACTCTACCTAGAAGACTGGAGATCCCAAGATCTAGGTTCAAGGAGATCAAACAAAGTCATAGATGACGGTTCAACATTGTCAAAACATATTTGATGGTCCATTCTCATGATGAGACAATGTTCAGTAACCAGGATAAAGGCATAAGGACTTTTTAATGGTTTCTAAGTTTGATACATTGTATATCAAATAGTGTATCTACGGGATAACACAGTTAGAAACCACCTATGTAAGTGTGAACTGTAAGCCGTTTCAAGGAGAATCCGGTAAGGCCAGTTCTCTAAGCACTTATTAACCGAGATGTGTTCATGGATGAAATGAACAAAACAATAAGAACCAAAAACAGTTCAAGGGTTGATTGTGTGACTTACGTTGTCTAGGTATACACTAAAGCTCGACGGTTCAAAGATATCAAATCTACCGATTGACCGAGTATATCTGATATATGTTCACTACGGAAAGTTTAAAGGGAAACCTACTTATCCAGATGCGATTAACCCTTACTTACGAGACACACAAGTTTTTCATGCATATGTTTTAACAATAGTCATTCCCCATTCATGTGGGAGATTGTTGGGTTTAGCAAGGTGTGAATGGGAAATAAAAAGAGAAAATGGAAAGTGGGGGAACCAATTTTGGAGGGAAAATGAAAAGTCATCACTGCAAAAGTGCAAATGAAAGGTCATTTTTACCATATCGGTAGAAGAAAGGAAATTGTTGTCCTTATATTAGGAAACACTTCCTTTAGTTCTTAAAGGGTTAAGAAGAAGGTGCCCCCTCGCGTTGTCGTCGTCGCTCGCTCGACTTCGGCTTCGGCAAATGATGTGATTGATTGATAATATTTTTGGACAAAATTTATTGAATCAATCTTGTTAAATCATTTCCTTTCTCTTATAAATTAATTCAGAATGTTAATTAAATAACATAATTAATTTGGCGCAATTGAATTTATTTCAAATTCACGTGTAACGGTAATCCTTCCAAAAAGTCGTTACTTTTCCCAAACGGTAATCCTTCCGAAAAGTCGTTACTTTTCCCAAAGGACACAATGTTCTGGAAAAAAAGAAGGGGTCTGAACAGATTTTCTGAATAGACGCGTTCCTTGCTGCAAATGGCTATAAATAAGAGATCTTTTTCGTTTTTTCAAACACTGAAATTTTTCCTCTCTGCATACATTTTCTTACATAAATAAAATTGTTGATCGACTGAGTCTGTGTGCGCTCTTGTTGCTGTTCTTGCGTTCGCTGAAGTTATTGAAGTTTGAGGTATCGCTACTTCTTTAACAGGTTAATCCGTTTTATCTTGGGAGGAATTAATCTGCAACCTCGGGTATAGTGAGGGGATTAAATTTCTTAAGGAAACACAGTGGTTTCTGTGGACTCGGATTAAAAATCATTCTGTCAATTTCATCTTTTTTCTGTTTCTGTATTTTTGACTAACCTGAATACAGGAGATAACAATATGCCAATTTACAAGGGTGGAATATGATAGAACAAGGGTTTCAAATAAACAACAAAATATTTGTTGTAACCCTTTTTTCTTAATGGGGAAAAATTGCAGCGTTGGAACCCTTTAAAAATATAGTAGTATTGATGATCATTCAGAGGCACATGTACTTATATAATTAAATAGTTAAGGTGGTAAAAGCTTTTCAAGGCACACATCTAATACAAATATAATTTATAAAATAAACCAATACTTCTTCCATTTAATACTTATCACCATATTTTTTGTATATAAAAATCACATTGGTTTCTTTATTTAGACAAAAGATTTATGAAATCCATTTTGATAAAAATTACATAATATAATAATAACTTTCTACTTAGCTAAATTTTAATATCTCCGTTAAAATATTTATAATTTATAAAACTATTATAACAATAAATACATACGTAAATATATCGTAACAAAAAAATAATATTTTTCATAAATAATTATGGCATTTTTTTCAAAGAAACTAATAAATATATATTTTTTAATCAAATTTTAATTTAAAATCGACATTCTCGAATACAAGTGGTGTTATAATAAAACACTCCAATTTAGACTTATATGCCTTTGATATGAGATAAATGACAACCATAAACACTCGAAGTGTTACAACATCAATATACAATATTATACAATATTTATACATTATTATGGAAAATTATATATATATAGTCACGACCCAGACCATCATGATTGTCACCCACACTAACCCTCCGTTGGGAGAACCATTTATACTAATTAGCTAATCAACTTAATCAAAATACTAAAGCATTTAAGTTACGAAAACAAGTTAAATGCCAAGGAAAGAATTAGGGAGTTCCCATAAACTCCAAACAAAAGTCTAATAACTAAAACAAATGCGGAAAATACGCCTAGAACCTGAAAGTCAATGTACCAAAACTCTAACAATTAACCAAAAGTCTAAAAAAGAAGGGTTACAACCCCAAACTAACGTACTAACAACTAACTAGAAAGTCTAAGTCAGAAACATGGACATAAACAGAAAGAGAACTCATGGCAGCGTGGAAGAATTGGCTCACCCTTGAATTCGAACGATCACTGATCTTCTAAACGAGGTCTGTCAATAGCCGCTTGAAGATGCCCTGTGCTCAACAAAGAAAGAGCAAGTGCAATATGAGTACACAACCACAATGTACTGGTAGGATCACACGGCTATCCCACTAAGTGCAACATACATAAGGCAATTCAACATAATAATAACATGCATCCATCGAACATATACAATATCATCATCATTTACGAACCACGTACAATTTCACATTTCTCAAGATACACAATTATGTCAACTCATTGGTCCTCTCATGGAACCCAAATCCAAACAGTTAGCATACCGGAACGTGGTACTCGATCCAATGTTTATGCCGGAACGTGGCAATCGATCCCATATTTATGCCGGAACGTGACAACCGATCCAAGTTAGTGCGTCGAAACGCAAAACCCGATCCATTCAACAAGCCACAATCACAATCAAAAGTACATTCTCATAATCATCCAATCAAGTCATGATTCATGGCATTCATCATTCATCTATCCTCATTTACAAGAAGTGTGATCAATAATGCAACATTCATATACATACACGTATTATAATGAAGCAAGAACAAACATACATCACACAATATGGAATCACAACCATCACCTACCTCGAAACAAGCTTGAGTCCCCTAAGAAACTTGATTCTTCCCTTTCCGAATTTGTTCCGCTTGTTCTTGGTTTAAAATAATTAATTTAACACGGGAATCAATAAACAATAACTAATTACCTGAATTACTATCTATCAACCCTAGATCGTACCCATGATCCCCATTGTTGACACCCAAATTTGGACCTCCACAATATAGATTAATCACGAGCTTCTTAAATTTCAAACGATTTGAAATATTTAGTTTTTATAAAGTTCAAAATATTTTTTCAAGTTACTTTTAATTAATTTTATCATTTTTATAATATTTAAGTAACATATATGTTTTATATAATTTTTGTATATAATTAGTATATTTTATAAACATTTCGAAAATCATCTAAAAAAGATTTTAATTTTAGTTAGTATTTTGAAATTAGTTTAGTTTAAATTATGGTTATAATTTTGAATCATTAGTTTAAAATTAAGTTAATTATTTTATTTCGTTAATGTTAAGAAGCTCGTTAATTAATTAATATTGATTCGTCTTATTTAAGGTTTAGCCGAATTTGTTAATTTAACTCAATTTGACTATTTCTTAACCTTCAAGATCTAACCCATCTTTGACCTCATTTAAACCCATCAAAAGACCAAAATTTAGGTTTTTTTAAATGTTTCCAGCAGCACACATCAACCCTTATTTCCTCAAATTTCCCAGCCCACCATTACCGACCCAACTTCCCTTAATCCTAGCCTACTTCTCACAAAACTCCCAGACCCAACTCTTACTCCTTCTTTCTCAAACCAACAACCCTATTCTTTCAATACATACAACCCAAATCAATTATACCCAACCCCATACTCTTTTCCAATTTTCCAACAACATACGTACAGTGCCCAAACCAGCAACTCCACCCACACGTTCTTCTTCTCCGCAGCACGATGAAACCCAGAACAGTCTAGCAACGCGGTTGGACCGAACATGAAGAACAACGACCAAACGACCTCAACGCGCGTCCCTCTTCCTCATCCTTCTTATCCGTTCGTACGAGGAACGTTGGGGAATAATCTAGGTGTCGAAATCTTACGCCTCCTTTGTCCTTCACTCGCAATCTAGTGGCTCAAATCGATTTGCCGTTGAGGATTCGTACTATTTTCAGCTGGTTGAACCTTATCTCTTAAAGGATTCGAATTTCAAAATTTGAAAATCATCAAAATTCCACCTAAAATACCCCCTTTTCGGCCCTCATCTTCATCTATATAAAGTCATTTTCCCCTCTTTATTGAGGTTGGACAGAATTGACATACAAAAGAAAAAGAATAGCTTACAAAAGGTTTTATTTGGGTTAACCGATTTTACACTTAAGAGATTCTTGAACAAGTTCTCTAACTCTAAATTTTTGGGAAGTTCCTTGTTTGGGTTTCGTCTAGATCCTCTCGGTAAGCTTCTCGAGCTTCGAACTCGTGTGGTGGAAAAGCTCATCTCTAAGCTCGTGGTCATCACGGTTCGCTGCCTTAGAAAAGGTATATAACTTCACCCTTCTTTTAAGTCTTTTTTTACTTAGCTGATTGCTTAGTGGTGATAGTTGTATAAAGATTTTTTAGTTCTTTGTGGTGACTGAGATTTTGATCTTTGCTCGCCTGGATCCGAATATGATTTCAACATGCTTGAGTGAATCTTAAAGTATACTTTCAGTCGATTTCACATTTATAACTTGATATTGTGCTCGTTTTCTCTTCAACTTCCATAGTTTATCTCATTTGGTTTCAAGTTTCTCTGCTAGTCTTGGTTTGTCACTGTTTGCTATAAATCTGCAGTAGTTAGTAAATGTGTTCAACATGCTCATTAAGTTTTAAGAATGCATGAAATGCCATAGTCTATGTCCCTTACCATTTCTTGATAAATTGCAGCATAGATTTTTTTAGCATATGGTTTTGTTAGTTAGATTACATTAGTTTTATTGTCTCATTTAGCTTACACAATAGTTTTTCTTCAGCATAGAATGTATGTTCTCCTATTAGTAGATTAGATCGTTTTCTAAGTTATATATTTTGGCCCTTTCTTCAATTTTTTTATTTTAAAGATTTTTTGGCAGCAACTTAGTTTACAATTATGTTTGTCTCAACTTTAAAATGGCTTCTTCGCTGCCTCTTTACTCTTTACATGGAATTTGATTCCTCCGTCGGTGATTAATATTGTTTGTTGTGTTAGAGTGTCAAGGTGATAGTTTCTTATGAATATTGCGAATGAATGCTTGTTTTGTATTGCTAGTACTCCTTGTACGAATTGAGTCGATTTTTAATTAAAAGTGATTGTTTAGAGTCAGATTTTAATGAAGTTTTTAGTTGGTTTATTCATGTCTCTATGTGAAATTATGTCAAAGCTTGTTGTGATGTTCGGTCACCTTTGGTTGCCATCTCTTTTTTTGTAATTGCTATGAATACAAATGTTTGGCTCTTTAAAGTAATTTGTTAAGAACTGTATCTCAAACACCAAAAATTAAGAAAGTTGAAAAAGTTGTAAGTAGGAATTATTTGTTCGTTTACATCTCTTGAGCGACCATCGGGACCACTCTAACAATATTGCAATTCTAGATGAACCATACTATTACTAGTGTAAACTTTAGTACACAAGAAAACAGAAAGATTCTTTCACTGAAAAGTTAACAAGAAGATGAATTTGACGTTCGCACGATGTTATAAACCTCAAACCCAAAGAGCTAATAGAAAGTAGGAAAAGAAGCAGAGAGACTCAAAGATAAAGAAGAAAACCTAGAAATAATAGAGTCAATCAACTAACGACCTAACTAACGATAGAATTTATCAATCAATTAACTAATTCCAATAGATAGTAGAAGTCTTCAACCAACAAATGATATTACTATAAATCTTATTCCTGATTCAAACACAACCAACATCTTTCACAAAGAAGAGATAACGAACAATGTCGCAATACAACAACACTCACTACCACAATCAACAATAGAACACTATGCAAAAACAAAGCATCTTACTATGAAATATGAACAACCAGCACCATATCCCTTACTTCCCTATCCCATCACTTTTTAATAGTGTGCTCAAAGTTGACATGATCTGTCCAACAATGTAGAAATTTGAAATATCTGCATATTTTCTTTGATCTTACCTCCATTTCCATAAGCAAATGACAGTGATCAGAACCAACTGATGGTAAGTGAGTGATGGTACTTTGAGGGATGCTTTCCAACCATTGATCATTCACCATGGCTCTATCAAGTCTCTTCCAAACCCTGTGTTCCTCAGCTCTTTGGTTGCACCAAGTAAAGTGTTGACCACTATACCCAAGATCCATAAGGCCACAAGCTTCTATAACACTAATGAACTCAAAACTTTTATTCATATTATAAGGAATGCACCATTGTTTTTCCTCTGGAGAAGTAATCACATTGAAGTCTCCTATTGTGCACCAAGGGATATTCATATTGGAGAAATGAATTAGCCTATCCCAAAGAGGTCTTCTGAGATGCTTTTTGCATTTGGCATATATAAAGGAAGAAATAAACTTCCCTTATGCTCCACATGTTGAATAACACAAGTGATGTATTGGTCCTCAGATTCTAATACTTCACAATTCATATCAGAATTCCAAAAAATCCAAATTTTACCATTGGGGTTACATACTGCATTATCCATATTAAGGTGGATTATGTAACTGTTGAGATGTGCATTATCAACAAAAGGTTCAAGAATCACAATCATATCAAGATTATGTATTTTCTTGAGGTTTTGGAGTCTTTCCAACGATCCTTAGGTGTTGATGCTTCTAGCATTCCAGCAGATGGTTTTAAACATTAAAAACCTTTACTTCTGGGCCTAGTGTTGGGTCTGCTAGAGTTAGCAGAAGTAGTGTGAGATGTTTGTTGGTCTGTTGCCTAACTTGTTTCCTACCCCTTGGTGACAATCTATGTTGGTCAGCAATTTCCTCAATTTCCTCCTGGAATTCACTTTGAAAAGTTGATCCAAAAGCCCTGATAAAGTGATTGTTGGTTTCTTCCTCCTCTTCTACTTCTTCCCCTAAAGATTTGAGTATCAAGGTCAAACTCATCCTCAGATTGAACCACATCATAGTCTGTGTTGCTGTCCTTGGAATTATCAACCTGTTGTTGTTTCTCCTGAATAGAAAGTTGCTCGTTTTCCTGATTAGTATTCCCTTGTACTTGGAATTATCAACCTGTTGATATTGCTCTTGAATTTGTTTCCCCTTACTTTTCTGTATGCCGCTGGCCTAGACCATTTGGTTGTTTGTGTTATCAGAAGCTATAGGTTGATTGCTTTTATCAATAACAGCCCCCTGCAACTAATCATTACCCATTTTCTGAGAACTGCCATGTGTTTGCTGATGTTTCTGCCTAGCTGTATCCTGTATTGAGGTAGCAGTGGCTCTAAAGTCCAATATATGGTTAGTGTGTATCCCCTCATGCAGAGCATGAGTCAAATGCCCCCCTTTGGTTATCCTTTCCTGCAGATTAGTAGGTTTCTCATGACAACCCCATCCATCCCCCCTTCAATTTCCACAGAAAGAGGCAACAATCTATCAACAACGGGGGTTTGGGGAATTGGGAGCATTGAGTTAATACCTGTCATCTTGGAAGCTTGTTTGTTTTCTTTTGTTTCCTTAGGAATATTGGTATTGTGGTTACTTGTGTGATCCTAAAAATCATGTATTACCTTATCAGAATTCTTTTGAGTACGCCACAATCCCTATTTCAAGTGCTCTTAAAAGTTAACAGAAAGACTAATTTAACGATCTTACTATGCTATAAAGTTCAAACACCAAAAATTAAGAAAGTTGAAAAAGTTGTAAGTAGGAATTATTTGTTCGTTTACATCTCTCGAGTGACCATCGGGACCACTCTAACAATATTGCAATTCTAGATGAACCATATTATTACTAGTGTAAACTTTTAGTACACAAGAAAATGGAAAAATAATCCTACACATAAAAACAAGATTCTTACGTTGAGGGAAAGGGAACTCTCATGTCATCAAAGCTTGTATGAGTTAGTTACATATGTGGGTATTTGTATGAGTTAGTTACAGATGTGGGGATTTATACAAGTCAATCTATACATGTGCTACAACTACTGATTAATTAACCATCTAAGCTAACCATTTCACCAACTAATAGAGTCAATTAACTAACGACCTAACTAACGATAGAATTTATCAATCAATTAACCAATAGAGTCAATCAACAGATGATATTACTATAAATCTTACTCCTGATTCAAACACAACCAACATCTTTCACAAAGAAGAGATAACGAACAATGTCGCAATACAACAACACTCACTACCACAATTAACAACAGAACACTATGCAAAGACAAAGCATCTTATAAATCTTACTCCTGATTCAAACATAACCAACATCTTTCAAAAAGAAGAGATAACGAACAATGTCGCAATACAACAACACTTACTACCACAATCCACAACAGAACACTATGCTAAGACAAAGCATACTGCTATCAAATATGAACAACCAACACCGTATCCCTTACCAACGGATAAGGAACAACCCATCTTATCAAAATATGGAAATGACAATATTTGTTCTTTTTTTCTTCCCTTTTTAAACTTAAATCACCATTTTCACTTTTAAACCTAAATGCATTCTCTTCTTCTTCCCCTTTTAAACCTAAATCACCATTTTTTCATTTCAAAACACAAAGACCTCTTCTTTTTTAACCCAAATCGCCCTTTTTCACTTCAAAAACACAAAGCCCTCTTCCTTTTAAACTTAGTCTTCTTCCCCTTTTTAAACTTAAATCACGAGTGTATTATTATCAGGTGATGCATTTTGGTCTCAAGAATTCCGGTGCTACTTACATGAGGGCTATGATGACCATTTTCACTTTTAAACCTAAATTCATGCTCTTATTCACTTTTAAACTTAAATGTGAAGTAGAATTGCTCATCATTATGTTAGATTCACAACATCCAAATTTGTGTAGATTCCAAAATACAAGAAAAGGAAAATATTGTCATACAAACGTTTTTGTCTTGTGTTGAACGGCGGCAACAAATATTCCTTTATGAAAACTTTTGTTTTGTGTTGAACGGCAACAACAGAGATGAACGGCAACAGGGAGGTGAACGGCGGCAGAGAGGATTTTGAATATATCCGAGATAGATGGACGAACTATCGATATATTTAATATTTTGAATTTGGCATTTTTTTAAATATATCCGATGGATAGATGAACAATCCATAAAATTTGAATTTTGGGTTTAATTATTTTATAAAAGATTACTTAAATTTTTAAAAATTACTGCATCTATTCCATATTAATTTAATTTTTGAGGCATTTTCCATTTTTCAAATTAACTTAATTGTTCGGTTTTCAAAACTATTGATATAAGAAAATTAAGAAATTGCAATATTATATATATATATATATATATATATATATATATATATATATATATATATATGAAAAAATCAAACAAAAAATAACAATAAAAGAAAAAAACAATAGAATTAAATTAGTTTCAAGAAAAATAAGAAGAGAATTATAATTTTTCCTTGAAACAATACAAAGACATATTTCTTTATGCGCCAATTTTATATACGTTTATATCTCATTTTTGGGTGTTTTAAATTATTTATGTTATTTCACTAATAATTTCCTTCATATAATACTATTGACGTTTATATATTTATTTAACTATATAAATTTAGAGTTCAAGTAATTTTTCTTGCTTATAATTTAAAATTTTCACAATTATTACTTTAAAATAACACATATCTATTTGTTTAATTGATAAAATTAATAGCTTAAACTTTTTGTTATATCTACACATAATTTTCATATAAAAGGCATAAAAATTAATAGTTCGTAAAAAAATTACATTAAATATTAGAAAGAATAAATACGCGGGAGAGTTTTGATTTTCAATAAAGAATATGAAAATTTTGGACAATAAATGATTGTAATTGTGACTTTTATTCTTATAAACTAATAAAATAAATAAGAAATACAAAAAAATTATCTTTTTTGGCTAGTGTATCATTTTTTTACTGTCAAATGTCAACTTTAATCATGGGTTCATCATGAAACGTAATAAATATAAATGGATGTTAGGTTATTATTTTTTGGAGAGTTACACCTTTTCATTTTTAAAATTTATTTAGTGAGCAATTATATTATTCTTTAATTGATTAATTATGTAAATATTTTTTAGATTATTGAGAATTAGATAAATAGGAGAAATCTCATAATTAGTAGAGTTTAAGGGATGGTTTAACTTTTTTCAAGCTATTTGAAATGATGTTTCATTAGACTACTCTATTTTAATAAATTTCCATTCGTTAAGGAGAAAATGAAAGATTTGAGTGATAAATATATATACATATAGATACACATAACTTTCATATAAAAGGCATAAAAGATTACTTAAATTTTAGCTTTATATAAATATAGATACATAATTAAAATGTTTTTATTTATTAGAAAAACATAAAAAGAAATAAAGATAAACAAGTACTTTTATTTTGTGGTTCTTTTTTCTTCTTCTTTTGATAAGTATATCTATATCTATATATGTATGTATGGTTCTTTTTCTTTAAAAAAATAGGTTTAAAAAAGATTATATATATATGCTCAAAATATATGCAAAATTTCTTGAAATTCTTTTCTTTCTTTTCTTCCTATTAAGAAAAATAATTATTTTTTTCTTTACACGAATATTTATAGAAGATTAAAAACTAAGTGATAGAAAATCATACAAGAATATATAAATTAATTTTTTTTAAAAATAATTGTATTGGAAGAGTGATATAAGCGTAAATTATATTGGAAATATTTGAATAAAATTTATATAAAACATTTCAAAATCGCTTAAAGGGTGTGAAACACCTCAAAAATTAAATTAATATGGAATGAAGGGAGTACATTTTATACCCATTTATGGTGTGTTTGGTATGAAGGAAAATGTTTTCCTGGAAAATAAATAGATTTTTGACTTATTTTCTCACGTTTGGTTGGTGAGTAGAAAATATTTTCCGGAAAAGATTTTTTAGTGTTTGATTTATGAATGAAAATTATTTTTGAGAAAATATCTCTTTTTTTTACTAGAGAGTAGAAAATAATTTTTGAATTGAAATTGAAAATATTTTTTAAAAATAAACTTAAATTATTTTGGGGGTGGGGCTGGGGGTAGGAGTGAGATGGGGGTAAAAAAATAAATATTTGAAATTAAAAATATTTTTTAAAAACAAACTTAATTTTTTTGGGGTGGGGGTGGGAGTGGGGGCTGATGGGGAGAGGGGGTCGCGGATAGGGGTGTGGTGGAAAAATAAAAACTTGAAATTGGAAATATTTTTTAAAAACAAACTTTAATTTTTTTTGGGGGGGGGGGTCGCAGGTAGGGGTGGAGTGGAAAAATAAAAGTTTGAAATTGGAAATATTTCTTAAAAACAAATTTTAATTTTTTTTTTGGTGGGGGGGGGAGGGGGTAGGGGTGAAAAAAAATTTGAAATTGGAAATATTTTTTTAAAACAAACTTTATTTATTTTTATTTGGGGGGGGTGGTAGCGGGGCTAGCCGGGGGGGGGGGTGAAAAAATAAAAAAATTGAAATTGAAAATATTTTTAAAAACAAACTTTAATTTTTTTTTTGGGGGGGGGGTCATGGTGGGGATGGGTGGAGGTGAAAAACAAAAATTTGAAATTGAAAGCATTATTTTATAAAACAAACTTTAAATTTATTATTATTTTGGGGGGATAGGGGTGGTGGGGGTGGGGGTGAGGGGTCAAGGGTGTTTACATCCCTACTCTATTCAAATTGTAATGACCCTCCATGTCATTTTTAAATTAAAGCATTCATTCCATCGTTTAGAGCGTTCCTGTAGCGACCCCAAGTCATTTATGACTTGCTGGCACTGACTGTTCGGTCGCCTGGTCGTTCGTTTGGGTTTTAGGCCCGTTTCCCTGTTTTGGAGATTTTATAACCTGAAAAGTTGACTTCAGTCATAAATTCAGGTAAAAGACCTCAAAATAAAATTTTGACGATTCCATCAGCTCCGGAATGGCCAAATTTGGCTAGTAGCATGGTCAACACGAGTATCGAGGCAATCGGTACAAGTTTAGGGTCATTTGACGTTTTTGCCCTTGCAATTTGGCCTATAGTTGACTTTGGTCAACCTTCTTGGAAGACGTGCTAAGATGAAAATTCTGACAGCTAGGTTAGCTTCGGAATATCGATTTTGGTCTAGAACGACCCTTTGTTCACTTCCCGAGGCTTTCGATGCCCGTTGTGGGACCTGCTCAAAACGATACTGGGTGTAGGACCCACTTTTCATCGAAGCGATCTCCAATGGAAATTCCGACTACACTGTTGAGTCCGAAATATCATTTTCAATCAGATTCCATATATGGTTTGTGTTTTTTCGACTCCGAACGAGTCCGGAACATCGGAATTTTGTTGAATTCTAACGCGGTGGTGACGTGGCAGAGCCACGCGACGCCACGTGGCAGGATGTTGAAATCTGGAAATTTCCAGATCGAAGGACAATTTTCGTCCATTTTTTTTCCTCATCTTCAAACATAGATATCTCCTCCATTTTTAGCTAAAATTAGGTGATTCAAAAGGCTAATTTCAAGAGAATTTCGTGGGGAATCTAGAGGTGAGCTCAGAAACGCGAGGGGAGGCTTCGTTTGAGGTAAGGAATCAAATTTAGCTACTGCTAGAGTGATTTTCGGAATGAATTTTTGTTGAACATTGAAAAGTTAGATCTTGATCATCTTAGGTCCGTTTTGAGTCATTCTTGAGGCTAACTTGTAGAGTTTTTCGCAAGGATCGTCGGTATAATCTATTTGGGTTGGAAGGGTCTCATTTTTCCAGAATTTGGTGATCAAGGGACTGCCAAGTCGTAAGTCAAGACTTATTAATGATTTTAATTGTTGGGGCTGATTTGCTATGTTTAGGCATCTTTTTT